>NC_090744.1:35214015-35229015 GCF_036898095.1 Palaemon carinicauda
TATATATATATATATATATATATATATATAAACAGCCTTGTCAAATGATAGCAAGTAACTTTAAGTTTCTTAGACATGAAGAAAAGTTACCATCTCTGAAGTTGACCCTAATCCCGGATAAAAGATAACTGTTATACAGGGTTAAGGTTATTTCCTTGTTGGAACTGAATTTAGGAGACTTGTGTGAGCTATAATAGGCCACACCGACACCGAAGGAACTAATCGGGAAAGTGAAAACAGCCACTATTAGGGTGCCCCTCATTTTTTACATTATGTTCACACTACTTCTTTAACAGTATACTTCTCTAACTGTCTGGAAACTGGCTTTGTTATATATGGCATGTGCTCAAGCCCATAAGTATTGAGCATCCAGAAAGGTTTAGTGATCTGTGATATGATTTATAATGGACTGGAAAATCAATGAGTTTATACAATCCAGGTATGATGAGAAAAGGACACAGGACTGCACGAAATTGTGAAAAATTTTATCACATGAAAATGAACATAACTTTTCAATAAGAAAAGATGTTGAAGAATTCATTAAACAAGCCATCAAATATATATAAATATATATATATATATATATATATATACATATATATATATATATATATATATATAGAGAGAGAGAGAGAGAGAGAGAGAGAGGAGAGAGAGAGAGAGAAAATCCCCGACGCAAAATGTTTTCTTAGTGTGCGCGTGTAAGTAATTAGAAAAAATAAACTAGGTAAAAATTCTCACATAATTGATAAAAATATAATGGCCATTTGATACAGCAAACACTTTCCATTATATCCGCTTTAATTATCGCTCTTTTCCTTTCCCTTACACTTTTCCTTCTCATAGACAGAAGAGAGGGTCTTAAGCAAATATGAGAAAAATCTTCCTTATTGTTTCGATATTGTTTAAAATGTTTCACATCAAGTTTATCGATAATACATTAATAACAAAATAACTTTCAACTGCGATCATTGAATATGCGGTTAATTAAGCTTCATTGAGCTAAGTCACCAATAAAGTTAATTACGGGTTGTTATCGTAACAATTATGTTTCACAATGAAATTAACTTCGTACAGCACCACGCTAAATGAAGGCACAATTACGCATGCAGTGAAATGCCTAAAATTGGAAGACTCAACTGAAATCGAATGTATCTCTGTATTGCAAGTTGATAAACAGGAATAGAAGACGAATCAACTAAGTCTTGGGTCAATTATAATTACATATGAAACGATATTTTTCTCGAAGCAATCAAATTAAATATTATGGTATATAACAATAACATTATTTGATAATACTTGAATTCCTGAATCACCATAAAAAACAACTTTATAAGGGGCTCTATGCAAAGATGCATCCTGTAAAGATGAGAGAGAGAGAGAGAGAGAGAGAGAGAGAGAATATACTGTATATATATATGTATATATATATATATATATTATATATTTATATATGTATATATATATATATATATGTGTGTGTGTCTGTGTGTGTGCATAGATATAGATATATATATATATATATATGTGTGTGTGTGTGTCGGTGTGTGTATAGATATATATATATATATATATATATTATATATATACATATATATATCATATATATACAGTGTATATATATATATATATATATATGGGAGAGAGAGAAAACTTTCAAAAACCTATATATTTGAAAAAAAATATAAAAAATTCTGATAATATTCTATCGATGGACAATGTTATTTTTCAACGTAAAACTGAGATGCATAATACATCACTGAGAGAGAGAGAGAGAGAGAGAGAGAGAGAGAGAGAGAGAATTTGTGGTTGTCTAAATGGTTCTCATTATTAATGCTGAAGACGATATGATGCTACATGATTTGACGAGAATACTGAACGCTCTTGACTGTTTTCGAAAGAGAGAGAGAGAGAGAGAGAGAGAGAGAGAGAGAGAGAGATTTGTGGTTGTCAAAATGGCCTCATCATGGCTCTCATTATTAATGCTGAAGACGATATAGTGCTACATAATTCGACAAGAATACTGAACGCTCTTGACTGTTTTCATGAGAGAGAGAGAGAGAGAGAGAGAGAGAGAGAGAGAGAGAGAGAATATTTGTGGTTGTCAGATTGGCATACTGTAGTCGTGGCTCTAACTGTTAATTTTGAAGACGATACGGTGCTACATGATTTGACAAGAATACTGAACGCCCTTGACTGTTTTCTTGAAAGAGAGAGAGAGAGAGAGAGAGAGAGAGAGAGAGAGAGAGAGAGAGAGATCTTTGCTTTTTATTTTTATTATCGCACTTCCCCTTCTCTTACACGCCCCCTTTTTATAGATAGACGAAAGGTTCTTGAACAAATATATGAAAAATCTTCCTGCTTGTTTAAATCTTCATATGGCAGTCAGTTGTTGAAAATGTTTCACATTAAATTTATCGATAATAAATTAACAGCAAAATAACTTTCAACTGCGATCATTCAATATGCGGTTAATTAAGCTTCAGTGAGCTAAGTTACCAATAAAATTAATTACGGGTTGTTATCGTAACAATTATGTTTCACAATGAAATTAACTTCGTACAGCACGTCAAATGAAGGCACAATTACGCATGCAGTCAAATGACTAAAACTGGAAGACTCAACTGAAGCCGAATGCATCTCTGTATTTCACATTGATAAAGGGGCATAATAGACGAATCAACAAAGTCCTGGGTCAATTACAATTACACACGAACCGTTCTTTTTTCTCGAAGCAATCAAATTAAATATCATAGCATATAACAATAACATTATTTGACGTAATACTAAAACCCCTGAATCATCACAAATACAGTTTTACAGGGGCTCTTCAAAATGCATCCCGTAAGGATGATATATATATATATATATATATATATATACTGTATATATATGGGCGAGAGAAAAAACTTTCTAGAACTTGTATGTTATAAAGAAGAAAAAAATTTAAAAATCCTGATAATATTCTATCGATGGACAATATTACTTTTCAAGGTCGAACTTAGATGCATAATACATCACTGGCACAGAGAGAGAGAGAGAGAGAGAGAGAGAGAGAGAGAGAGAGAGAGTGTTTGTGATTGTCAGAAGGGCATTGTCAAGGCTATCATTAATAATGCTGAAGACGATATGGTGCTACATGATATGACAAGATTAGTGAACGCCCTTGACTGTTTTTCTTATGAGAGAGCCTTACCTTACCTTATTGCCTTATTCTATGTTTGGGTTCCCCCAGGTCCCTCAGTGTGAGGCACCTCGTATATCCACCAGAGAGTTGCTAACGCATCTTCCGGTGTATTTTGCACCTTCCAGTCTTGGATGGTCTGGGATGCATCTTAGGTATTTATCGACCTTATTCTTAAACACATCTACGCTCACTCCTGATATGTTTCTTAGATGAGCTGACAGCGCATTAAATATTCGCTGCATTATCGATGCTAGTGCGTAGTGGATTAATGTCCTGTGCGCCTTCCTTAGTTTTCCTGGTATAGTTTTGGGCACTATTAATCTACCTCGGCTTGCTCTTTCTGATATTTTTAGCTCCATGATATTTTCAGTAATTCCTTCTATTTGCTTCCATGCTTGTATTATCATGTAGCGTTCTCTTCTCCTTTCTAGACTGTATAGTTTTAAAAATTTCAGTCTTTCCCAGTAGTCAAGGTCCTTAACTTCTTCTATTCTAGCAGTATAGGACCTTTGTACACTCTTTATTTTCGCAATATCCTTTTGGTAGTGTGGGTACCATATCACATTGCAGTACTCGAGTGTACTACGTACATAAGTTTTGTAAAGCATAATCATGTGTTCAGCTTTTCTTGTTTTTAAGTGTCTTAATATCATTCCCATTTCTGCTTTACATTTAGCCAACAGTGTTCCTATTTGGTCATTGCATAACATATTCCTGTTTAACATTACACCAAGGTCTTTAATCGCTTCTTTGTTTGTGATTGTCTCGTTATTAGGGCCCCTGTATGCACATACCATTCCTTCTCTATTTCCATAGTTTATCGATTCGAATTTACTGGAGTCAAATACCATCCTATGTATCTCCGCCCATTCATATATTTTGTTTAGATCTCTTTGTAGTGAGTTCCTATCTTCATCAAAAGTAATTTATCGACTTATTCTTTTGTCATCGGCGAAACTTCTCACTACAGAGTTTTTAACATTACAGTCTATGTCTGAGATCATAATAACAAACAGCAATGCAGCCAATACCGTACCATGTGGCACGCCAGATATTACCTGATCTTCATTTGATTTCTCGTCATTTGCAACCACTATCTGTTTTCTGTTTTGCAGAAATTCATTTACCCACTTTCCTATCTTTCCCACAATATTATGCTTTCGCATTTTTTTTCTAATATATTAGGGTCTACCTTGTCAAAGGCTTTAGCAAAATCTAAATAGATCACATCTGTGTCTTTTTCATTTATCATATTTTTTTATGTTTTCATAGTGTGCTATCAATTGGGTTTATGTACTTTTTCCGGGCAAAAAAACCGTGTTGACCTATATTAAATAAATTATTTCTAACCAAATGTTTCATTATTTTCTTTTTAATTACCCTTTCATGCACTTTCATAATATGTGACGTTAGACTAACAGGTCTATAATTGCTTGCCTCTAGTCTTGATCCACTTTTGAAAATAGGGGTTATATAAGCTAATTTATGTTTAACATATTTAACATATACTGTATCTCGCTCCTATCTACACTTTGTCTTAGCAGTATTGCAAGCGGTTTCGCGATAGCGTGTGCAGTTTTCTTTTAACAAAATCGCTGGAACTCCATCTGGTCCGGCTGCCGATCCATTTTTAATTTCGCTTATAGCCTTGACAATATCTGCTTCATTAATATCTATAACCGTTAGATATTCAACATTTTCTTCTCTCATTTCTTTTTCATTCTTCTCATTCGCAATTCTTGGCCTGAACTCACTCTTATATTTTTCTGCTAATACGTTGTATATTTCCTTTTTGTTATTCGTTAACCGTCCTTCAATTGATAGAGGGCCTATTTCTAATCACCCTTTATTCATCTTTTTTGCATAGGAGTAAAGTACTTTGGGTTTTTATTTTATTTTACTTTTTTTATTTTTTTTTTTTGATATTTTGAAGAGTCCTTTCTTTTAAGTCCTTTTTTTTTCATTTTCTTTCGATTGTATAATCTTTTGTTCTGCATTTTCTATCTTACTTTTTATTTCCATCATTTTCCATACATTTTTTCTTTTGCAAGATTTTTCTTCCACTCTCTGATTTTCTGAAATAAGATCCTTCTGTCACTTAGTATGTATGTCTGATGTTTATTGTTTTCTTTTTTTTTTCGGTACATATTTTTCAACAATTTTCTCCAGTGTTTTGTACAGTATATCCTTATTTACCTGTATATTATCACTTACGAATACATTTTTTCCATTCTTTGTTCAATTCTTCATTTATTTCTCACCATTTTATATTCTTACTATAAAAATTATATTTTCCATATCCTTCCCGTTTTGTGCTTTGTTCATCTCTGTGATCACTAGCTTTGGAATGGACTATCAATTCTATGACATTGTGGTCTGAAATTCCTGTTATACACTATTATTTCTTGACCATAATTCACCTCATTCACAAATACTAAATCTATGACATTGTCCTTTCTTGTTGGAATGTGGTTTATTTGTTGCATATCATGTTCCAATAGCATATCTTGAAGCTTTTCAAATTGCCTCTTATCTTCTCGCTACTATTACTCTCTATTTTATATGTATATATACAACCACTTTCTTCTATCCGTTCTTTCCAATCCACGAAAGGAAAGTTGAAATTGCCGGATAGGAGTATATTCCAGTCTTTATGGTTTCTACATATAGCATCTATTTTTTTCTATTATTATGTCAAACTCCTCAGTATTTGGGGGTCTGTAAACTACAATATTCACTAGTTTTTCATATTCAAATTCCACTGCAATCAATTCACATTCTGTGTTGTTGATTTTTCACAGACTTTTCCTTGATTTATGTCTCTTCCATATATTGCGGTTCCCCCTTTATTCCTATTTGTTCTGTCTGATCTATAAGTTTGGAAACCCTTTATCTGGTCATCACTGCCAGTCTCTTGGGAATACCATGTTTCACTTATATTTAATATATCTATTTTTACAATTTGGGTTAGTTCTTCTTAGAACTCTATTTTCCTTTTAGAGTTACTCGTGACTAAACCCTGTGCATTCATCACTATTATGGTTTGTGTTTCATCCCCATTATTTAATATTGGTAATAATATGGATTCTCCCATGCTTCCTTCCTGTTCTGATATGATGTTCTTTTCTTCATTTCCCGGAATTCTGCCATTAAAAAATGCAACTTTTCTATTATATTTGCTCTTTCGCCTTCATATTTATTTTTGTGTGTATACCTGCAATTATCCCATATCTGCACCAATCCCTGGCATTATAGATGCATTCTTTGTAATTTGGCTCTGTGCATATTTGGGTTGAAAGGCATCATATTTTGGGGCCTTTTGTGCATAGCGCGGTATATACTCGGCTTGTTTTTTTATTTTTATTTTTTATTTTTGCTTTCATTTTTCTTTTCTGTTAGCCGAGTTTTTTTTTTTTTACTTTCATTCATGGTTGCAGGATGCATATATCAACAATTTTTGTTGAATTTGCATCAATTTCCTTCTTTCAGGTTTTTGCACATTTTTGGATGATCTCTGCATTCGTCTCCATACCCATCTAAATACGCACATTCACCATATATTTCATAATTATGGCATATCTTTGGATGCTTGTAGTAGCATCTTTCGCCAAACCTGCAATTCCTTCTTTTCAGTGAATTGCAGACTATATCTCTCTTTTCTTTTCTTTTCTTGTCCTTGCTCTTCCCTAAAGGTATGTAGGTCCGGGTAGAGTCTCTTGGGTCTATTATTTGTTTCCATCTGATAATTTATTTCTACATAAGAAAGAGAGAGAGAGAGGGAGAGAGAGAGAGAGAGAGAGAGAGAGAGAGAGAGAGAGAGAGATCACTGCTGTTTATCATTATAATTCCAGTACCCTTTTAACAAGTGAAAGTAGACATCTGTAATCTCCTGATATTTTGTCATATAATCATCTCTGGAAATCCTCTTTCACTAGTTTAGGAACCGATATGGGCATAAGTGGTGAAATCAAAGTCGACCATAAAAGTAAATGAAACACAAAGGAAGTAGAAAAGTTCTAAGGAGCAAGTGGGTCTGCATAAGACATTGCCCTTCCATCACTTTCCTTTTTTCCTGGCTTTTCTCCCTTATGTTCCACGACGTGAATGATTTTGTTCTACCTCTATTAATGCTATACATCTCTGCATGAATAATAATAATAATAATAATAATAATAATAATAATAATAATAAAAGAATGTGTAGTTATAAATATAAATATATATTTTTCTAAGCACGCTATCTCGGTCTCTCCCAGTTTCTCAGGTAAGGGGATAGGAAGTAGACATGCAGTGGTAGTCTCGGAAACCACAATCTCCCACAAATTACCGAACCAGTGGGTTGTAGCTAGGAAAGGGGGAGGGGGGTGGGTGGGAAGGGTTGATTGTGTTTGTGTCTGCGTGCATAACTATATAAATACGTAATCGTCCTTCATGACGGGTCGCGTACCCTAATAATAATAATAAGAAGAAGAAGAAGAAGAAGAATAGTAGTAGTAGTAGTAGTAGTAGTAGTAGTAGTAGTAGTAGTAGTAGTAGTAATAATAATAATAACAACAATAATAATTATAAGAATAGTAGTAGTAGTAGTAGTAGTAGTAGTAGTAATAATAATAATAATAAATGAATAATAAATAATATAAAATAAATAAATAACAAATAATAATAATAATAATAATAATAATAATAATAATTTACACAACAGCCAATTTGACGCCAATGAAAGATGGAGCTCCGTGGCGCGGTTATTGGCCATAAATAGATAGAAAAAAATTACTACAAACACGATCACAGCAGAACACTGGCTATCAATAAAAGATATTCAAGACTTTTCCAGAACCCCACTAATTTAACCACGTTATCGATGAACTAAAAATAGACTTAGCGTGTGGGCAATTGCCAGAATCATACTGAATAGAAATTTTTACTTATATCGGCCTCCTCCTTTGGAAACGAACGGTATAAAAAAGAGTAATATAATCGATAGGTTCTCTATTGGGTAGAAAAAAATCATAACTATTGATGATATCTTTTTCTATCTTCGTATTAATGGGAAAAGACAAATCCAGATGTTAAATATAAAATACATTAAACATTAAAACCTATTTCCTTACAATATTCGTTGATAGGAGGTTATATTTAAGAATATGCAAACTTGCTCCTCATTTTTGTAAGAATAGAAAGCAATAAATACATGCATTTAAGACAGATCAGAAGGAGAGTGCATAATAACTAAAGTGCTTAGACGCACTACTGATGAGTCTTCTGTGTTTAAAAGGATTTGTCTAAGGTTTACCATCATTAAGGACGCTATAGCAATTTATATTTTGAAAGATTATGGAAACGCCCACAACTGTTGAGAGAGAGAGAGAGAGAGAGAGAGAGAGAGAGAGAGAGAGAGATGGTTCTATCCATATAACGATCAGGATTACCTTGTCTAGGGTCTACCATTATTAAGGACGATATGGTAATATATACTGAATTTCCAAAAGTTACTGAAACGCCGAAGACTATTTCGTGAGAGAGAGAGAGAGAGAGAGAGAGAGAGATTCTCAACTCCTACCTTCAATGGTTATTATGACACTTGTGTGCGCAATCCGTCAAAAGTGACGGCTAAATATTTAAATAGATATGCATGCACAAGCGCAGAATTCAATCCTTCCTACCGAGTCCCCTTTTTCTAACTACCACACGGCAATTTAGGCAATTTGTAAAAGCTTGTCGTTTTCGAGTGGTCTCTCTCTCTCTCTCTCTCTCTCTCTCTCTCTCTCTCTCTCTAAGGCCTACATGGCTGAGGACTATGAAGCATTGAAGCACGAAGTAGGAGAGGATGAATGTTGAAGTATTGAATTAAAAGCTCAAAATAAAGACAACTGCCGAAATCTAACCGAGGCCCTTTGCGTCAATAGGTGTAGAAGGAGATGATGATGATGATGATGATATACACACACACACACACACACATATATATATATATATACACACTATATATATATACATATATATATATACTGTGTGTATATATATATGCAGCATATGTATATATATATATATATATATATATATATATATATACATACAGTATATATATATATATATATATATCGACACTGGCCTTTCATCATATAGGGGAGATCAAAAACAGAATATTCACAGACATATTTCCACAAGAGACGTAGTACAATCAATAAAATAAATGTTTAAAAAAAAAGGATTGAGTAGTTTGGTCTGATAAAATAGGAATGTGGAGCTTTAGGCTAGCATAATTCCTTGATATCTTTGTTTTTTTAAATAATAAACTTGCAACAGACCATAAGACTCTCGTATCAGCGGCAATGGTTGAGTGCATGAATGCCAATGAAAGATTTTACAGATCAATGTGATTTACCGTTTTTGCAATTTCTCAAAACCTGATGAATCAGCAAATCCCATGCATCACAAAAAGTGACAAATCGATATTTTGACAGGAATCAATCAATCAAAAGCTCCATTATTTCACAAACCTTTCATTCGCTAACCGAAAATCAACAATTACAAAGACGAATAGTGAGAAAATTAGTTCCCACAACCTCTACACAATACTATTACATTAGTACACGTCTCTCTCTCTCTCTCTCTCTCTCTCTCTCTCTCTCTCTCTCTCTCTCTCAGCAAGTAAAAGGTATGGAGGTTGTAAAAGAGTTTAAAAGAAAGAGGGAAATTAGCCCCTAAAAAGAACACGTAAAGCAAGAGGAAACGGAGACTGAATGCACAGGAAATTGTGTTGGGTCAAGAATAGACTCGAATATTACGGAGGATGGAAGGTCACAATCCGGTGTTTCCTTCGTTTTCGACCGGATATTTTGGTAATAAAATGTATGGGGAGAAAAACATCCCAATACACAAAAGGCTAAGAGGAAAGGTGGTGTATTCAATATAAGAATATTCTAACTTTCATTCGATATTTCTTTTACAGTATATACCATACCTTTCCAAGCTCTCTTCTCAGGAGTTACTTATAAAAAGAGAATTCTGAATAATCCATTCTTCAAAATAGCCCAAAGCTATACGTTCTTTGGAGCAGACTTAACCACCTAATAAACTGTCATACCAGTTCAACTAGAGCTCAGTATTTATCACCCTATTAATTATTCTTATACTACATGTTCGTGGTATACACGCATTTCACTTCAAAAGGATCAACATTTTTCTTCTAAAAAAATTCAACATCCAAATTTCATTTGATAAGAGTTGGCTCAACAGTAACCTCATACATCTCAACACGCAGAATTCAAGTCTTATATGCACACGCACTTTTCTTTATTCACTTATTCTGTGACTCGCATCCCTAGCTTGTTTTATCACAAAGCATTATAATTTCATCCCATATACAGAATCAACCAATTAAATTCTTCCACCATTCATTCTAAAATCAATCACCCCATCTTTCCAGGTTTTCATTTACTCAACCGTACTCCTGCCCACATCCAAACTCATCAACTTTCTCCTCTTGTAAGTTTTTTTTACATACTTTATTATTATTATTATTATTATTATTATTATTATTATTATTATTATTATTATTATTACTAGCCAAGCTACAACACTAGTTGAAAAAGCAAGATGCTATAAGCCCAAGGGCTCCAATAGGAAAAAATAGCCCAGTGAGGAAAGGAAATAAGGAAATAAATAAATGATGAGAACAAGTTACCAATAAATCATTCTAAAACAGTAACATCAAAACAGATATGTCCCATATAAACTATTAACAACGTCAAAAACAGATATGTCATATATAAACTATAAAAAGACTCATGTCAGCCTGGTCAACATAAAAATATTTGCTCCAACTTTGAACTTTTGTAGTTCTACTGATTCAACTACCCGATTAGGAAGACCATTCCACAACTTGGTAACAGCTGGAATAAAACTTCTGTGTAGTATTGAGCCTCATGATGGAGAAGGCCTGGCTATTAGAATTAACTGTCTGCTTAGTATTACGAACAGGATAGAATTGTCCAGGGAGATCTGAATGTAAAGGATGGTCAAAGTTATGAAAAATCTTATGCAACATGCATAATGAACTAATTGAACGACGGTGCCAAAGATTAATATCTAGATCAGGAATAAGAAATTTAATAGACCGTAAGTTTCTGTCCAACAAATTAAGATGAGAATCAGCAGCTGAACACCAGACAGGAGAACAATACTCAAAACAAGGTAGAATGAAAGAATTAAAACACTTCTTCAGAATAGAATGATCACCGAAAATCTTAAAAGACTTTCTCAATAAGACTCTTCAGATTTTCTTCACTGTATCCAGTCAGCACAATACTGTAAGTGTGAACACCAAGTATTCCATACTCCATTTGTAACTGATTTTATCAACCTCCCACCCTACATATAAGGATACGTGTATTTAGAAAATGGCCTCATTAACACAAGTTGGTGTCATCGTCTAACCCAGTGTTTCCCAACCCTGGGGTAAATTATCCCAGTGTGGTAATGGACTCGTATTTTTGGGGTAATCAAGATGTTCTGAAATTGAGTTATTCACATTGAATATTCTGCACTTATGATGGTTCATTTTGATATCCATTAAAATGGAAAAGTTTGCATTTGTTTTGGATCCTTAACTATAAGCAGTCAATAGCGGGTTACATGATCCATACAGTTCATCAGGTGGCTGCAAAAATCATCCGATGTTACCGGGTATAATGTATGTTCAATGGGGTAATTGATTAGTTGGAAATAAAATTTTGGGGTAATCATTTAAAAAAGGTTGGGGAATACTGCCCACTAAAGCCGTTTGTGCCCTTGTTGACCTGAAAAGTGAATTAGAACCAGATAGCTAGTCAACGGTCTAAGGCCTCAATACGCTAGAAAGTCATGAAGTTAAAAGATCTTTACCCTAAAAATACAAACAGCAGCTAGCAACTTCTGATATTAATATTAAGGGTAAAAGATAAATCGCTCGCTAGTAAACGCAACTATGAATGTGCACCAACATCTGCTAGGGTCATAAAATGAGGGATGAAGCTACCAACCTCATCCACGAAGATTTGCTAAATAAACCTTGAGACTATAATCATCTGGCGTCACCAATTGTCGCAGTAATAACAAAAATTATACGCATATATACATATAGGTATATCATATATATATATATATATATATATATATAGAAATACACATATATATATATGTATATATATAATATATAATATATATATATATATGTGTGTGTGAGTGTGTGTGTTTGTGTTCATTCTCTAGTATATATAAAATGGCCAAACTCAAGAATGTAAAAGAGAACGATAAGAGAGATATGCAGGATGAGAAATGGACACTAAAGGGAACGCCTTGGGAAAGTGAGGAGGAGGAGGAGGAGAAAGATGGTGGGGATGGGGAGGTGGTGAAGGGGGAATGAGGAGGAAGCTAAATGATGTTTTGCCTCTTTTTGGTTTTGGTTCCGACAATTGACATAAAAAATGTCCAATATAAATATTGTGATTAAATATTTCACTGGAAAACCATCTTGTAATATATCTGATAACTTTCTATTTTTGTCTTTTAAAGATGATACAAAAAGGCTTCTCCATATGTAATGTTTGTTTTTTTGGGTTGCAAATTATTAGTTAAAATCAAGAGTTCTGCATCCTCTCTTTTTCTCGTGTTACCCATGATTCTGTGTATGTTTTACAGGGTAAATACTCTATTTACAACCTTGCAGAGTTGCAATAAGTTTCCCAATTCCTTTGTCAGTAGTTACAATAACCTACAGAATTAACAGGTTCCGGATATATTCTGTTTCTCTCTCGTCTG
The DNA here is from genome assembly GCF_036898095.1 of Palaemon carinicauda. NCBI lineage: Eukaryota > Metazoa > Arthropoda > Malacostraca > Decapoda > Palaemonidae > Palaemon > Palaemon carinicauda. The sequence goes on from NC_090744.1 coordinate 35,227,003, forward strand.
CTTTACACTCAGTCAATTCGTATATTTACACACAAAGAAATTTTAGTAAGGTTCTCTCTCTCTCTCTCTCTCTCTCTCTCTCTCTCTCTCTCTCTCTCTCTCTGACACACATACATAACCGAGTTGAGAGCTTATCCCTCTTTCTATATCAAAAGCAAAAATCTACTCACGGCCAAAAGCGCACAAGCGAAAATTTACTCCCATATACTAACCCACAAGCAAACATTAACTCCCACACACGAAATCAGCATCAACTCTCAGACATGAATCCACAAGCAAACATCAACTTAAACACAAAGCCGCAGGCAAACATCAACTCCAACACATTAATACAAGCAAACGTCAACTCCCTTACGATAACACAAGCAAACATCAACTCCCACCTACGACCGCATATGCAAACATCAACTCCCACCTACGACCGCATATGCAAACATCAACTCCCACCTACGACCGCATATGCAAACATCAACTCCCACACATTAACACAGAGGCAGACATCAACTCCCACACACAAACCCACAAGCAAGCACCAATTTCCACAGACTAACACACAAGAATACATGAAATCCCACACACGAACCCACAAGCAAACACCAATTCCCACACATTAACACACAAGAAGATATGAAATCCCACACACGAACCCACAAGCAAACACCAATTCCCACAGATTAACCCACAAGAAGATATGAAATCCCACACACGAACCCACAAGCAAAAACCAACTCCCACACATCAACACACAAGCAGACATAAACTCCCACACAAGAACCCACAAGCAAACACCAACTCCCACACATCAACACACAATCAGACATCAACTCCCACACAAGAACCCACAAGCAAACACCAACTCCCACACATTAACACACAATCAGACATCAACTCCCACACACCAACCCACAAGCAAACACCAACTCCCACACATCAACACACAATCAGACATCAACTCCCACACAAGAACCCACAAGCAAACACCAACTCCCACACATTAACACACAATCAGACATAAACTCCCACACAAGAACCCACAAGCAAACACCAACTCCCACACATCAACACACAATCAGACATCAACTCCCACACAAGAACCCACAAGAAAACACCAACTCCCACACATTAACACACAATCAGACATCAACTCCCACACACCAACCCACAAGCAAACACCAACTCCCACACATCAACACACAATCAGACATCAACTCCCACACAAGAACCCACAAGCAAACACCAACTCCCACACATTAACACACAATCAGACATCAACTCCCACACACCAACCCACAAGCAAACACCAACTCCCACACATCAACATACAATCAGACATAAACTCCCACACAAGAACCCACAAGCAAACACCAACTCCCACACATTAACACACAATCAGACATCAACTCCCACACACCAACCCACAAGCAAACACCAACTCCCACACATTAACACACAATCAGATATCAACTCCCACACACCAACCCACAAGCAAACACCAACTCCCACACATCAACACACAATCAGACATCAACTCCCACACATGAACCCACAAGCAAACAACAACTCTAACACATTAACACACAATCAGACATCAACTCCCACACACGAACCCACAAGCAAACACCTACTCCCACACATCAACACACAATCAGACATCAACTCCCACACAAGAACCCACAAGCAAACACCAACTCCCACACATTAACACACAATCAGACATCAACTCCCACACATGAACCCACAAGCAAACAACAACTCTAACACATTAACACACAATCAGACATCAACTCCCACACACCAACCCACAAGCAAACACCAACTCCCACACATCAACACACAATCAGACATCAACTCCCACACAAGAACCCACAAGCAAACACCAACTCCCACACATCAACATACAATCAGATATAAACTCCCACACAAGAACCCACAAGCAAACACCAACTCCCACACATTAACACATAATCAGACATCAACTCCCACACACCAACCCACAAGCAAACACCAACTCCC
>NC_090744.1:35234015-35244015 GCF_036898095.1 Palaemon carinicauda
GAAAGTTTATCTTGTCCTTCCGATCAAAAGGAAAGATAATCTTCCGAACAGAATCTCATCAAATGGAATAGCTGATCAATACGGATCATTACAGATGGCGGGTCTCATATGGGTTTTATATTTTCCAATAATAACTCACTTTACGAGAGAGAAAGAGAGAATTTTATATAAGTTACCTATCATTTTAATTTCTGATATTGTCGCTTACATTGCTTTAACGTGATGGGAAGCGGAACAAATCAAGAAGCATACTCAATATTTTTTTTTTCCTTTGATCTACGAAAAAATCTACAAACGTATAGAAACTATATATTCTTTCTATTATATAATTTCCAAAATTTTAAAGAACATTACATTAAATGTTTATTAGGCAACCTCTTCATTTCTATTTTTCAATCATTTTTCTTTTCTTTTGACCTACGAGAAAATCTACAAACGTATAGAAACCATATATTAATTTTTATTCTATTATCTTATTTCCAAAATTTTGAAGAAATGCATTTTTGGCTACATCTTCATTTCTATTTTTTCAATCACTATTTTTTTTTTACCTACGAGAAAATCTATAAACGTATAGAAACTATATATTCTTTTTTATTCTATAATTAAATTTCCAAAATTTTGAAGAACATTACATCAAGTTATATTAGGCTACATCTTCATTTCTATTTTTTCCATCCTTTTTTTTCTTTTGGATAACGAGAAAATCTAAAAACGTATAGAAATTATACATTCTTTTTTTTATTCTATAATTTAATTTCCAAAATCCGGAAGAATATTACATTAAAGGTATATTAGGCTACTACTTCATTTCTATTTTTTCCATCATTTTTTTTTTTTTTGGCCTACGAGAAAATCTAAAAACGTATAGAAACTATATATTATTTTTTATTCTATTATCTAATTTCAAAAATCTTTGAAGAACATTAAATTAAAAGTATATAAGGATACATCTTCATTGCTATCTTTTCAATCATAGTTTTTCCTTTTGACCAACGAGAAAATCTACAAACGTATAGAAACTATATATTATCATTTATTCTATTATCTAATTTCCAAAATTTTTAAGCACATTACATTAAAGGTATATTAGGCTACATCGTCGTTTCAATTTTTTCCATCATCTTTTTGTTTTGTTTTTTTGGCCTACGAGAAAATCTAAAACCGCATAGAAACAATACATTCTTTTTTATTCTATAATTAAATTTCCAAAATTTTGAAGAACATTACATTAAAGGTACATTAAGCTACATCTTCGTTTCTATTTTTTTCTTCGAACCCTAACTCTTCCTCACATTTACTATAAAATTCCTCAACCATTTCACTCCAGTATCTTGAATCCGTTCTGTAGAATCGGCAAACATCAACAATACCAAATTCCATCCAAACCTAATTTTCCCCCAGAACTTTGCCAGTATATTTTCTGTTCGCTCTCTGTTTTCTCTCAGGGAAGACAGAGAAGAAGATAAGCCTAAACGGAAAAAAAGTGCTCATATTTTTTTCTGATAACATAAAAATAATCACAGAAGTTTCCTGCTAATATCAACATAAAAAAATTGGAAGAAGACTGACGAATGAAGTAGTTGGGGGTTTCAAAAGATGGTTTGAAAAGGTTAGAGACTAAGCCACCAGACAGAGATTGGATAATAGATGCTATTGTTAAAAGGACGGACTCGGGCGCTGTGAGTTGGGAGGAGAAAGGAAGCTGTTGTTAAACAAACATGAAATGTTTTGAGAGCAAATAGGTCGTTGAAGTAGGTCAAGAAGATGACGAAGAATGAATGAGATTTTCCAAGTGAAAAGGAAGGGTATTAGGCACGACTTGAAACAGGAAGACTGAAATAACTATGCCAACAGAGTAATATTCGCTCATGGCGGCCTCAGTTTGGATAAAACATAAAAGGTTAGGAAAAAGTTAATGTTCATTTCTTGCAACAAACTTTCACGGTTCGGTTTGGCTATCAGATCATCGTGATTATCATAATAAACCTTAACAACCTAACAAACCAGTAATTCAGTCTTATAAGAATGACTTGAAATAATCGTGAACTTACTTACATCAGAAGAAGTACAATGTTAAAAAAACGTAATTTTAATCGGAAATTCTCCATGAAAATATACTGTTCTCTGCCGTATTTCAGTAAAATACATTCCGACTGTAACTTTACCATACTTTCTTCTTATATTTTACAGGATGGTGAACGTGATATCACTCCTTTACTTCAATATATCCGTTTTTAAAACGGTAAAAAATCATGGAATAAATGTTGCCAGGCATTTACCGTTTTTCTAAATTGTTAGCAGTGTAGAGATTGATTATGGGAACTGACCTTATCGTACTCACATCCTAATCACTCAATAGACGGATTAACATCTTCAATTTTCTACAAAGAATGAAATGTACAATATAATGAAACGCGGATTAAATACGGAAACGTACGATAATGATGAGAATCATGAGATATACACAATTATTTGAAGAAAAAATGTTTATAAGAAAATATTGAAATCAAAGTGTATGTCACCCCAAACATGAGTCTAGAACGGTGGAGTAATGTATTGGCAAAACCAGACGAAAAGTGGCAAAAAAGAATTAACAACATCCTGAAATAACCCGAAAATTAAAGGGAATCATACTCGGCTACCTGAAAAGCTACGTGGACAGTTAAAATCAATAATATCTTGGATATATTCAGGTATATATTTGGAAATTGATCGAACTTCAGTACCTGGAAATATTTTGGAAACTGAACAGTTAAAGAAAATTTATTTTGAGAAGCTGAAAAAAAGTTGTGGTTGAAATATTGAGTGAACAGTCGAAGGAGATCTACAAAGTTTTGAATTCTCAACTTCTGTTCATGAATGGAGATAAATAACTCTTGTTAAGATACTGATCTTGAAATAACGAAGTTGGAAGGAAGTTATGTTTTCGCCCCTATTTGTATGTTTGTGCGTGTCTTTTTTTTTTCAACAGCTTTCTGGCCACAATTTTAATCGTAGAGTAATGAAACTTGCAGAGATTAACTATTATGTAAAAAGTTGGAAACGATTAAATTTTGAAATGTCAAGGTCAAGGATCAAGGTAACGCTCAAGCAGAAAATGTCCAATTCACGTAATCAGCCATAAGTTTAGACATCGTTGTCTCAGAGACTTTAAACTAGTTCATATTTGAGTGTAAGAAAATCCACGCCAATTAATACATGTTAACGTCAAATATCAAGATCAAGGTCGAGCAAAAGGTCAAGAAATGAGCTGCCGCGGTGGAGGTCAGCGCTCTACTGAGTGACCCTCTAGTTTCATATGTTACTGTACGTTCAGATACTGCAGTTTCTTGCATAATCAAATACAGCTCAAAATACTAAAGTTTTTTAAGTTAACTACATCCCTTAGTTTTTAAAAAGATAATCCCAATGCAATATACAAAAGCTTTCCTACAAGTCACAGACAATTCAAGCATGTATATTTAAACCTAACGCATCTCAAGAAATTATGGCTTATTCTATTCACAAAGTTAACTGAGCCTCATGGTACTGTTATTATCCCCAGCGATAAATCATTTCGATTCGACAACTGTAAGAGAGAAGAGAGCTTCTTTTTAAACTATTAATCTCATCGCCAGAATAAAACAATTGGTAGAAGGTCAACGCTTAGTATAATTCATAGGCTAAATCCTTTTCTTTTTATCTTCAGCTAAAGTCCTTCTTGGGAAAGATGACTTTATGGGAACTGTCGTCATCATACTCGTCTCCTAATCACTCAATAGATCATAAGCAGTTTTCAACATTCTACACACATACACACACACACACACAGAAAGATTTGTATAATGAATATGTAATGTAAACTCTGTTATTTACTACAACGAGGAATCAATAGAGATGTGCCGATACCACTTTGGAGGCCAATATCGATTAAGATTTACAATTTTTTCTAAACCGATATCGATAGCGATACACAATTTTTTCTAGACCGATACTGATATCGAATTTTTTTCTAGACCTACACTCATACGAATAGCTACCAGAGAAATAACCAATACCTATACCAATATTGGTGTCATGGCAGTGGTCAATACCAATACCGATACTAGTTTTATGACAGTGGTTGATACCAATACGATACTGGTTTTATGACAGTGGTTGATACCAATACCGATACTGGTGTCCTGACAGTGGTCGATAACAATATCGATACTGGTGTCACAACAGTGGTCAATACTGATACTGATACTGGTGTCCCGACAGTGGTCGATAACGATAGCGATACTGGTGTCACGACATTGGTCAATACCGATACCAATACTGGTGTCATGACAGTGGTCGATACTGATACCTGGTGTCATGACAGTGGTCGATACCCATGTCAAGACAGTGGCCGATTCCGATACTGGTGTCATGACAGTGGTCGATACCAATACTGGTGTCGTGACAGTGGTCGATATCGATACCGATGTCACGACAGTGGTCGATACCGATACTGGTGTCATGACAGTGGTCGATAACGATACTGGTGTCATGACAGTGGTCGATACCATTGTCTTGACCGCGGTCAATACCGTTGTCATGACAGTGGTCAATAACGATACTGGTGTCATGACAGTGGTCGATACCGATACTGGTGTCATGACAGTGGTCGATACCGATACTGATGTCATGACAGTGGTCAATACCGATACCGATACTGGCGTCATGATAGTGCTGGATACATATATCGATACTCACAAAAAAAGGCCGTTACTACCGATACCGATACTATCTACACATCTCTGGAATCAACATATATCTAAGATATAAAAGATTGAGTTACAAAAAAGTTGAATAGACGCTGAAGACCTCTTAATTTTTCTTAACATTTCTAGAGAAAGTATTGAATTCAGGCTCAGTAAGAATTGTTAAGGGGCAAACCAAAAGAGGAAATTGGATCTTAGGTTCAGATTTACAGTGTCTAATGTGATTCATAATTGAAACCGATGATTTCCTTTGTGAAAAATCCATGATCTCTTCCAACGTTCCCGCACATTTATAAAATGAATTAATCCGTTCTAAAGACATCCTACTTACACACACACACACACACACACACACCGACAAAATCACAGATTGGATCATAACCTTGATAACAAAAGCGCCGACAAGTAATAATACTAATGGTTGTGAACAGGCTGACATGAGCCTTTTATAGTTTATATATGACATATTTGTTTTGACGTTACTGTTTGTAGAATGATTTATTGTTAATTTGTTCTCATCATTTACTTAATTCCTTATTTCCTTTCCTCACTGGGCTATTTTTCCCTGTTGGAGCCCTTGGGCTTATAGCATCTTGCTTTTCCACTAGGGTTGTAGCTTGGCTAGTACTAATAATAATAATAATAATAATAATAATAATAATTAATATTCCAATGTTTTTATCCGCTCCTTCAAAGCCTTGCGAAGAATTAAAGACCTAAAACATGCCCGTCTCGGTGCCTTGGACACAAAATGGCGATAGTATTTCTGCGCAAGCAAGCGTCACAGAAAGTGACATATGCCTCAGAGACGTTACTAACGAATGGTTAACAAGTCTGATAAAATCATTCGAGCGATTCGCTTCCTGCTTGGAATTCCCAGCCTCTCATCAAGACAGTGACGTTAACACATCATTCTTGCAAAACCTTAGTTTTTACGGATTAAAATTTTCCATCCCTGCGTCAGCAAAATGGAAAATATCATTCAGCATGGATTCTGAAATCCTTTGAGACTGATGTCACTGAAATTGGATCAGATTCGAGATTTCTTATGCTGTTGCCAAGGCAAGCCTTCTTTGAAAACGACCCCTCCCTTTGGGTTAGACACAGAGAAGGAAAATATTAATGATAACTATTGGAAATGAAAAGCGAGTGGTTCGGAACACAAGGTAAAGACTCCATGGAGACAGAGTTAGGAGATGAAGTTGCAACGAACCGTACCTTTTAAACTGTTCAAAAGTTCAAAGGAGCAAACGTCTTAAGAGGAAATGATAACTTATTATTAATATTATTCATACCATAACAATTAGAAATATTTTGAATAAATCCCGCAAATGTAATTCATACACAATTATTAAGGATACACGCTATAAACGTAAAAGACTTGGTGTCTTTAAATCCTCGTCTGTGGTGGTTTCAAAATAGTGAAAAAAACAATATCTCTCCTATATAATAAAGAACAAAACGATGGCACTATATATATATATATATATATATATATATATATATATATATATATATATATATATATATAGTGTGTGTGTGTTAGTATGTTAGTATACACACACATTATATATATATATATATATATATATATATATATATATATATATATATATATATATATATAAATCTCCTGCCAAGCTGAATAGCATTGCTAAACGTGTGACTACTTGGTCTCTCCCTACCCCTCCCACAAATGGCCGAAACTGCCGTGTTATACTTATGAGAGGGGAGGGGTTGGGAAGGGTCGAAGCTGTGGGCGTGAGCAAATCTATTTAGATATTTACTAGTGACGGATCGCGTACACTAGTAACAATATTCTTTAAGAAATTTAATAAAATAATACCGTAAACGAGTATATCATTTCAAGTATTAAATACAAACCGGTAGTTGTCTTTTGAAGTGGTAATCCAGTTATTAAAAGTTTAAGGAATAAAAAAATATATGATTGTTTTCTTGGTTTCAAAATCCAACGCAAGTTATCCGGCTGAAAAAGAGATATTTCCAAATAGATTATTTTCTTTTCATGAGAATGACAAAAGAGGAACAACTGATCTCTCTCTCTCTCTCTCTCTCTCTCTCTCTCTCTCTCTCTCTCTCTCTCTCTCTCTCTCTCTCTCTCTCTGTATATTTATATGTATATAAATATATATATACATATACAGTATGTATATATATATATATATACATATATATATATATATATATATATATATATATATATATATATACAGCATATATATATATATATATATATATATATATATATATATATATAAACATATATGTATATATATATATATATATATATATATATATATATATATATATATATATATATATATAGACAGAAGTGCTTCCTCAGGAAACGACACCAAAATTAAAAGAAGGATAAGCATGGGGTGGAAAGCATTTAGTTAACAAAATGATATTATGAAACGTAATATGCCACTCCCTCTAAAGAGGAAAGTATTTAATGAAATGGTACAACCAATATTAACCTAGGCATCAGAAACTTGGAGCCTTACTACAGCCTTAGAACACAAGCTAGTTACAACTCAAAGAGCTTTGGAAAGAATAATGATGGGAATATCACTAAGCGACAGATAAAAAGCAACATGGATCCGAACGTAAACTAAAGTAAAGGATATTCCAACAACATGTAAGAAAAAAAAATGGATATGGGCAGGACATATAATGAGAGTGAAACACAATATTTGTACATTAAGAATGACGTAATGGCTCCTTAGAGATTGCAAACGAAGCAGGGGAAGGAAGAGAAGACGATGGATTGAAGAACTAAGAAAGTTTACGGGTATGGATGGCACAGAAAGATTTGTGTTTTTTTTCGAACTGTCAATGAAAACAAAATGGGGATATTACGGAAGCATTGTTGAGACAGCTCTCCTCCATAGATGTGAAATTTACAATGAGAATGAAAGGTGTTCAGGTCAGCTGTTTTCGTTTCATATGTGGCGAAGCATTAAAAGATTAGAGTAAAGTGAGCGGAAGAATTAGGGTACTTAAGATGATTTGGTTAGGTGAAAAGAGTGGATGACGTTTGGCCGGTGATTAGCGGATATAATTCGGAAGCATTTGGAAAGAGAGAATTTCACAGATTTTTAATAATAGTAATGATAATAAAAAGGCTAATATTAATAATAGTAAAAAGGCTAATATTAATAATAATAAAATATCACAAAAAAAAATAATAATAATATTAACAATAATAAAAATAATAATGATAATAATATAGCACTTCGTGCAATTATGACATTTTACATTCGTCCCACCAACAAAAATACTGAAACTAATAATTGAAATTAGTAAATATTTGAGATGGTAAAATACTGGTATTTTGTTTTACTTCAAAGCATCCTTCTTTATTGAAATTATCAATTTCTTAATGAGAAAAATCCTGATTAAAATTCCCACATGTCAAATAAATTATGTGGAATCATCATTTGTTAATTAAGCATAAGAATATCACGGAACTGTAATGTACGAACAATGAAATAAAAACCAATTTGTTTCTTCATCAGGTTGTAACTTTATAATAAGCTGAAGCAAATTTGCTTCAGCATCGGGGTGTAATATTATAATGAACAAAAGAAAATTCCCGGAGGAAAATAATCAGGAAATCACGAAATATAAAGGTGAAGATTTTAAAAATACATTTTTTGCGTAAGATTAATTCATATATATATATATATATATATATATATATACATAAAGAAAACATTTCAGTAGGACACACAAACTTATTTCTCTAGTTTCCTTTTATTGAAAAAATAACTGGGATTAAAAATACAAGGAAAACCACGGATTGATAAAATAGAAAAAAAAATTAAATTTCTTATCGAATATCGTGTGTCAGATAGATATGAATCACTGAAAGAGGAAAATATGAATCGCTGAATGAATAATTCTTGGCAAGGGACAGTAACATTGTCCTATCGAGCAGTACAATGCCCTAGAGACTGACCGTACATACATATGATCATACATAAAGGAAAACCGGTTGTAAAGTACAATAGAAAAAAAGGTGAATAGTATACAGAAAATAAGTTGTAAAGTATAAAGGAAAAATGGTTGCAAAGTATAAAGGAAAAATGGTTGTAAAGTACAAAGGAAACACGGTTGAAAAGTATAAAGAAAAACAGGCTGTAAAGTATAATAGAAAAATGGTTGCATAGTATAAAGAAAAAACAGTTGTAAAGTATAAAGGAAAAACGATTGCAAAGTATAAAGAAAAAATTGGTTGCAAAGTATAAAGGAAAAAGTTGTAAAGTATAAAGGGAAAATTGTTGCATAGTATAAAGAAAAAACGGATGCAAAGTATAAAGGAAAACCGGTTGTAAACGGTTGTAAAGTATAATAGAAAAATGGTTGCATAGTATAAGAAAAGACGGTTGTAAAGTTTAAAGGAAAACCGGTTGCAAAGTATGAAGGAAAAAGGGTTGTAAAGTATAATAGGAAAATGGTCGCATAGTATAAAGAAAAACGGTTGTAAAGTTTAAAAGAAAAAAAGGTTGCAAAGTATAAAGGAAAAACGGTTGTAAAGTGTAAAGGAAAAACGGTTGTAAAGTATAAAGGAAATACGTTTGCAAAGAATAAAGGAAATACCGTTGCGAAGTATATAGGAAAACGGTTGCAAAATCTAAAAGAAAAACGATTGCAAAGTACAAAGGGAAAACAGAACAAGGCGGGGGGGGGGGGGGGGGGGGATTCCAAAGTTTCACCTTGAGATAGAACAAAACATTTAGTATTTCTAACGAGTAATTTAACGCTTAAAGAGGTGACCTAAATATTGCCATAAGAGAATTTCTGCTTTATCTGATGTTTACGTGCGGTGTCTTTAAAGAAATCTCACTATAAGAAATAACATAAAGAAAACTCGCGTAAAAATTCAATGATTATTATCCTTTGTCTTTGAATATCATGCTATTCTTCCATATAAGAATCTATAATTATTTTGTCTGTAATTCCCTTTTATTTCCTATCAAAATTCATGTTAATTGTCTATCTCACTATTATGAATAAAATAAAGGAACCTCGTACCAGATAATATTAATGATGCCATTGAGCTCTTTGACCCATTTTATGGGATACTTGCACCAATGATTATTTTGAGTCTCTATACAAAAGAGACTCAAAATGGTATAATTGACGTTTGCAAAAATATAAAGTATTACGCATGGCTAACTCTTTAATTAGAGACGAGGCAGTATCTATGAGAGAGAGAGAGAGAGAGAGAGAGAGAGAGAGAG
>NC_090744.1:35246515-35249015 GCF_036898095.1 Palaemon carinicauda
AGGAAGGTAGCTACTGAATAATTACATCACAGTAGTTAACCCCTTGAGCATATACAAACAGTATACATGATAACAGATGCAGATACAAATACATATACTGTATATAGATAAAAAGATATACATCATGAGGCTCAATACTACACAGTATTCTATTAGTTTTATTCCAGCTGTTACAAGTTGTGGAATGATCTTCCTAATCGGGTAGTTGAGTCAGTAGAACTTCAAAAGTTCAAAGTTGGAGCAAATATTTTTATGTTGACCAGGCTGACATGAGTCTTTTTTATAGTTTATATATGACATATCAGCTTTTGACGTTGTTAATAGTTTATAGAGGATATATCTGTTTTGACGTTGTTACTGTTTTTAGAATGATTTATTGTTAATTTATTCTCATCATTTATTTATTTCCTTATTTCCTTTCCTCACTGGGCTATTTTTCCCTGTTGGAGCCCTTGGGCTTATAGCATCTTGCTTTTCCAACTAGGGTTGTAGCTTTGCTAGTAATAATAATAATAATAATAATAATAATAATAATAATATACATTTAAGCTTCCTCTACACAATATGAGACTACTCTCTATCACTATAAAAATTATTGAATATAAAATAACGACCATAACCATAACACATACGTCAACACCATCGTAAGTCGTGAGAATAACATTGAATGAACATGAATGGACTTAATCGAAATCCAAAAATACACTATTTACTTGTATATAGTTTAGGGCCGCTTGAATGCATTAATGATTAAGCAAGCCGTATTATTTCAAAGCAACTCTCTCCGTCAATGACGTCACAGGGAAATGTGTATTTGCACAGTAAGGCAACATATATTCAATCAGGCTATATTAATGCAGAAGCTTTATACAAAAGGTTCGAGTTCTAAAGAGCAGATCCAAGCTCAAAGCGGAGCAGATATCTAAATCTGTTTATGGATGTACGATATCAATGGGACTTCATAGAGCAAATTTGTTGAATTACTGGATGTAATCAATTCTGGTCATGATAATTTGTTCGTGGGTACACCAATGAGCACAAGTATGAAGACAAATAATTTGGTTTCTTTAGCTTTCAAAACTATTTTTAATACGATGGTAAACAAGACATTTAAAAAATATTTATAAAATCAGGAACAGAAAAAAAAATTTCTTTTGATTCATTGGAATTATTTTAACCTAAGGGTTATGCATACACAAATGCCACTTCTTTAGCCATAAATGGGACAATATGGTTTTCAAAGGGCGAGAATATCAGTTCATCCGCGCCTAAGAATCGAACCCAAAAGATGTAGCCAGCTTCATTATTATTGGATTTTTTTATATTTCGTTTGTTTTTTATCGAGTGTGTACACAATAAATTTTTTGAAACCTTATAGTATAATCAGAGAAAAAATATTTCCACTTAATGGCGTCCTATATACCCGCCATCTTTGATTTCATGAAATGGCAGACGTAAAAATATTTTCGTCATTATCTGAGCTTCTGTATAACCTACAGATTTTCTTTTGACAGCTATATTACCATTCTTAAGGCAAACTAATCCAATTCTCACAGTTTTAAATATGGTGGTACATTTGTCATAGCAGTTCTTGCAAACACTTACTAATTTTCTTTGTATTTAAATTTCTTGAAGTACACTGTGTCGCTGCTTTTTTTTTTTTTTTTCCAAAAATGACACTTGTCTTCCATCTTGTACAATGGAGTATTACTCGTCTGTTTAAAAATGTTTATGAAAGTGAAAGCATTTTCTGAATTGTACAATAGTTAGAAAAACGAAATGAGCAATGGTGAACTATCGAAGCGTTTAACTGTCAAATGAAATGTCTTTGTGATGAAAAGACGAGTGGTCAAGTGACAAGTGGATATTGTAGGGTGATGAAATGTCGTGTGATAAAATGACGCGTGATGAAAATTCGTAGCACCATATATATATATATATATATATATATATATATATATATATATATATATATATATATAAGTGTGTGTATAAATATATATATATATATACATATATATACATGTATATTTATAAGTGTGTGTATATATATATATATATATATATATATATATATATATATATATATATATATATATATACACATATACAGTACATGTATATGTATATATATGTATGTATGTATATATATGTATATATATATTATATATATTTATAGATATATATATAAATATATAAATATATATACATATATATATATATATATTTATATATATATACACATATACATATATATTCTTACGAAAATGGTCTAGCATACGAGTAAATATTTTATTCGTGTATTTCACCTGTGTATTTAAGAGATGTATGGCCACCTCTTAAGGTGAGTTCCACTTATGTAGGACTAACTAAATGTATGTAAATTTCATAAGACTTTCATCCTTTCTTTAGATGTTTTCTCATTCAACTTTATATTTCGTGGAGTTTTGTTACAAAGTCTTGTTTGATCTTATAGGTATGTTGTATGACACAAGCGAGG
>NC_090744.1:35267947-35270447 GCF_036898095.1 Palaemon carinicauda
AAGGGATTGCTGAGACACATTTCCTTTTCAAATAGTGAAGTGTAAAACAAATTAAAACCTTAAAAAATAATTGTTTTCATAATAGAAGTTTCTTATGAAAAATTGTAGGGGGTGAGAAATGTTAAAACAGGTAGAAGTGGCAAAAACGTTAGCATTTGAGATCATTTAAAAGAATGTACGTTAGATTTGTTAAGTTAATAATTCCCAATATGGGATGGCCAAAGAAAACTTGGATAAAAAAAACGTAGAAGAGGTACTGGAAAGGAAATGGTTTGATATATGATATATTGTTAATCTATTCTCATCATTTATTTATTTCCTTATTCCCTTTCCTCACTGGGCTATTTTTTCCTGTTTGAGCCCTTGGGCTTATGGCCTCTTGCTTTTCCAACTAAGGTTGTAGCTTGGCTAACAATAATACTAATAATAATAAAAATAATAATAATAATAATAATAATAATAATAATAATAATATCCAGAAAGTACTAGTACATGCATGATACATAGGAATGGCGAAGTGAGTGTCAGGAGCTAGACTTATTGCTGGAGATCCTTTGCATGTGAATGAAGCAGCTAAAGGGTACCTGACACTTGCACACATTCGTGGCACGCACTGGCACGCATTGATGCGCGAACTCGCGTGAACGAGTCGTGAAAATGTCGTGAACAGTGCTGGAACTCGCGTGCCAGTCCGTGCAATGCGTGCCCAGAACTTTGAAACGTTTAAAGTTTGTGGCACGCATTGGCACGCACAAAATAGTCGTGAAATAGTCGTGAACGATGCGCCAACTGGCGTGAACTGGAGTGAACAGTGCGGGAACTGACGTGAACTGGAGTGAACGATGCGGGAAGTGGCGTGAACTTTATAATGAAGAGAAACAAAAAGGAAACGAAAAAATTAATGAAAAGGAAGCGTTATGAAAATTTTCCGCAGAGAAAGTATGAATTTGTTAGTGATAATTACGTTGTTTTCTATAGGGTCTCACTCCTTTTAGTAAACGATTAAATGCGGGAAAATAAACTTTTATTATTAACATACAAGTTACTTCTACCATCTTTGGAACAATAATTCAAAGCAGCCACTTGTATTTGTCATTTATTATTATTTTTTTTTTTTTTAGGAAATGACATCAATAAATAAAAATAAAACTGTACTGTATAAAATGGTTTGGATTGCAAATGTGGAAATGCGTATAATATCCAAAGAAGATCAAAGAGACGAGCAAGTTAGCAAATAACCTGACCTATTATTAATTATTAATTATCATCATCATCATCATTATTATTATTATTATTATTATTATTATTATTATTATTATTATTACTAGCTATGCTACAACCCTAGTTGGAAAAAAACAGGGAGCTATAAGCCCAAGGGCTCTAACATAAAAAAATAGCACAATGTGGAAAGTTAATAATAATGATAAAAAAAAAAACTGTAGAAAAATGAGTGGGTTCTGACCCATACGTAGGCGAGAAGTCCTGAAAGTTTCGTGGAAATGAAGAGCTATTTTGTCTTCGCTTACCTAAAATTCCGAGTGATTGATCCAGTTAAAAAAAAAAAAAAAAGATGAAAGCCTTGACATTTATACAATAGATATGCCTCTTCAGTATGATTGACTTTAGGAATTACATAAAAAAAAAATATTACCTTGAAAACTGTTAAAAAAAAAAAAAACAATTATCACATTCCTCTTCAAATAAAAAAAATTTAAAAGTAAAATCCTCACAGAATTAACTCAAGTCTAATGACAATTCCCAAAGTCCCAATTTAATAACCGTTGCCACAACGTCATGACGTCACGGCTAAATTAAAGGGACTTTTCTCTCGCTAATAGTGGACGGTCTAGCGTGATCCATTTATAATAAAAGAATATAAATATCTGGAAGTAAAAGCATTGTCATGTCGAAGCTTTTGTAGTTATTTATTTTTGCTTTAAAGCATGGCCCGTTTATTCCACCCAATTTTAAAATCTACAGATTTTATGCCTGGGCTTTTCCATTGTTAGTCCCTGGAACAGTTTTGATATATTTTGGCGAATTTTTGGTTCTTTCTGTGATATATTTGAAATGCGTGTGTGAATGCTTTACCCAAACCCCCATGCAAAATATCTTTAGGGGAGATACATTTCAAATAAAGCTCTTTTATTTTCTTTTTTTTTTTTGGGGGGGGGGGGGGAATTAAGTACAGTGAAACAGATGTATGATGATTTTGGTATTTCAACTCAAGTCTTTGATAAAGCTTGTTTAAAGATACTGCACCAGAAAAAAATTCATTCAGTAAGGTAGCAGAAGGAACAAACAATAGTTCTGGCTTTAAGGATAGACAAATAAAGTAAAAAAATACTTTAAGGAAACAAAGATAATAACAAATGTTTACTGGACACCTCCTTACAAACAGTCACACATACACAGACACACAGACAGAGGCACGCGCGCACACACATACACAGACATATATATACATATATAAATATATATATATATATATATATATATA
>NC_090744.1:35272947-35285447 GCF_036898095.1 Palaemon carinicauda
ACATATTCTATTCGCTGTCGAACAAGCATTGCTTCAATAAGAATACGAAAACGTTATTATTATTATTATTATTATTATTATTATTATTATTATTATTATTATTATTACTTGCTAAGCTACAACCCTAATTGGAAAAGCATGATGCTACAAGCTCAGGGGCCCCAACAGGGAAAATAGCCCAGTGAGAAAAGGAAAAAAAGGAAAAATAAAATATTTTTACTGCATTAAACATGATACATTCAACCAAAAAGCTTTCACAGACAGATAACCGACAATACTTGATAACTATATTGATTAAAGATAATTTGACAAAAATAAACGAATTAACTAGTGAAAATATCTAAATACAAAGATTAATACAATTTTTTTCTATAAAAACATATACTCTCAACGGAAGCTCCATGTCATGCAGTTGCTGTCTCCTGTCAGAAAAATTTCATATTCTGACTATAAATTTAAATAAATGAATAAATAAAGGTATTCAGATTAAGTTCTTATTCCGTGAAATGTTTACGAGTTACCATGATGTTAGTAGCAGCTTTTGACAGTTCACTCTTAATGGATACATTTTTTCTTGTAAAATGGAGTTTTTATGATAAAACAAAGTTTTGTGAATACTTACCTGGCAGTTATATATACATAGCTAATTATCTCTATTTCGGCAGAATTTTTCTAAAACTAGGCAACCGCCTTGTGGTGGTTGGGTGGTAACACCCGTTAAAGGGTGGTAGGAGGAATCATTCCCGTTTTCTGTTCTTCAGTTCATCTATGCCCGACCTGTCTCCTGAGGGGAGGTGGGTGGGCCTTCGAATGTATATATAACTGCCAGGTAAGTATTCACAAAACTTTGTTTTATCATAAAAACTCCATTTTTATGAATAGAACTTACCTGGCAGTTATATATACATAGCTGATTAACACACTTGGAGGAGGGTGATAGACAGTAACATCGTTGGGGAAACAACCAAAAAAGTTGTAGGATAAATAAACACCTTGATTCCTTACCTGCTAAGGTAGCTGACTTCAAAGGTTCCTGCCTCTTGAGTCGCTTTCCCTTAGGAGTGTCAGGCAGGATGTGACCTGCAGTGCTGAAAAACACTCAATCGAGTCTGTCAACGGGGTGAGACCAACAATCTGACTAGACTTCAGGACTACCTATTGCCCAAAATAAAAAACCGCAACTTTACCAAACCAACCACCTAACATTTGCAAAGTAGATAAAAATAATCTAACTAGACTGAGGTGACTGTACACAAGTCGAAGCCCTCAGACAACCAATAAAAAAAACACCAACCTATGTACAAGTAAACAAAACTAAGGTTGAGGGGAGGTAGTAACTCCTTTGCCTAATACAGAAGCCGTAGCTACGTATGGTCCCAAGGTATAACATTTCTCATAATCCACCCTCACCTCTCTGAGGTAATGAGAGGCGAACACAGAGTTGCTCCTCCAGAATGTCGCATCCATAATTTGACGGAGCGACATGTTCTTGCGGTAAGCAAGCGAGGTCGCAATGGCCCTCACTTCGTGAGCTTGCACTTTTAAAAGTCCGAAGTGTTCCTCCTCACACAAGAGATGCGCTTCTCTTATCACTTCCCTCAGGAAAAAGGATAAAGCGTTCTTGGAAAGGGGCTTTTGAGGATCTTTCACAGAACACCACAGGGAGCTAGAAGAGCCTCTCACACTTTTTGTGCGAGACAAGTAGGTCTTGAGGGCTCGTACTGGACAGAGCAGCCTCTCTTGCTCTTGACCCACTAGGTTGGTCAAGTTAGGAACCTCAAAGGTCCTCGGCCAGGGCTTAGAAGGGTTCTCGTTCTTAGCGAGAAAGTCTAATCTCAAGGCACAAACTGCCCCATTCAGATTGAAGCCTACCTGTTTTTCAATTGCATGGACTTCACTAACTCTTTTAGCTGTTGCTAAGGCCAAAAAAAAGAGGGTCTTCTTGGTAACCTCCCTAAGGGGAGCCTGTGAGATGGGCTCAAATCTCTTGGTGCACAGAAATTTAAGAACCACATCAAGGTTCCAAGAAGGGGGCTTTAACTGGGTCTGCTTGGTCGTCTCAAAAGACTTCAAGAGGTCATGTAAGTCCTTGTCGCGAGACAAGTCCAAGCCTCTATGCCGACAGACGGAAGAGAGCATACTTTTGTACCCTTTGATAGTGGACACAGCTAGCTTAGCGTCCTGTCTGAGGTACAACAAGAAATCCGCAATCTGGCTCACAGAGGTAGTGGATGAGGAAATCTTGTGCTTCCTACACCAAGCCCTAAAAGTCTCCCACTTGGACTGGTAGACCCTCTGCGAAGAGACCCTCCTCGCTCTGGCGATAGCTTTCGCAGCTTGCGCTGAAAAGCCTCTCGATCTGACGAGCTTCTCGATAGTCTGAAGGCAGTCAGATTGAGAGCGAGGGGGTTTTGATGATATCTCTCGAAGTGGGGTTGTCTGAGCAGATTTGGACTTGCAGGGAGGCTTCTTGGAAAGTCCACCAACAAGTCCACCACCTCCGTGAACCATTCCCTCATCGGCCAGAACGGAGCTATCAGGATCATCCGTCCCGAATCGAGGAGGGCGAATTCCCTGACTACCAGATTGATGATCTTGAACGGGGGAAAAGCATAAGTGTCCATCCCCGTCCAATCCATCAAAAAGGCGTCTACTGCTATTGCCTCTCTGTCCGGAACTAGGGAGCAATAGATGGGGATCCTCTTGGATAAATTGGAGGCGAAAAGATCGATGAGGGGTCTCCCCCACAGCCTCCAGAGACTCTGACAGACCTGTTGGTTGAGGGTCCATTCTGTGGGAAGGACCTGCCCTTTCCTGCTGAGCATGTCCGCCCTCACATTCTTCTGTCCCTGAACAAACCTCGTCAGCAGGCTTATCCTGTTCTCCTTCGCCCAAAGAAGGAGCTCTCTTGCTGTCTCGAAGAGAGACAGAGAGTGAGTCCCTCCTTGCTTCCTGATGTAAGCAAGAGCTGTGGTGTTGTCTGAGTTGACCTCCACAATCTTCCCAGACACCAAGTCCTTGAAGGCCTTTAGCCCCAGAAAAATGGCCATCAGCTCCTTATTGTTGATGTGCCATCCCAGCTGAATTCCTTCCCAATAGCCTGAGACCTCCTTGCTTCCTAGTGTTGCCCCCCAGCCTGACTCTGATGCGTCTGAAAACAACACTAGGTCTGGGTTCTTCTTGTGTAAGGAGATCCCTTCCCCTAACAAGGTTGGGTCCAGCCACCACTTCAGAAGAGTCTTGACTTCTATTGGAATGGGGAAGGAAAAGGAGTCTTCCTGCATCTTTCTGTTCCATGTCTTCGAAAGAAAGTGCTGAAGAGGCCTTAGGTGGAGTCTCCCCAGAGAGACAAACAGTTCGAGTGAGGATAGAGTCCCCAGCAAACTCATCCACTCCTTCGCTGTGCATCTCTTCTTGTCCAGGAAAGTTCTGATTTTTACGAGACACTTGGTCTGTCTTTCCTGAGAGGGAGAAGCCCGAAAAAGAACTGAATTCAGAACTATCCCCAAATAGAGAATAGTCTGATTCGGTCTGATCTGAGACTTCTCCCTGTTGATGACCAGGCCTAGATCCTGAGCCATCATAAAAGTCTTCCGTAAATCCTCCAGACATTTCTCCCTCGATCGTGAACGAATCAGCCAATCGTCCAGATAGAAGGATATCCTTATCCCTTCCTGATGCAGCCAACCTGACACATTCGCCATTACCCTGGTGAAGACTTGAGGAGCCGTGCTGAGACCGAAGCAAAGAGCTCTGAATTGGAAGCACTTGCCCTCCATTACAAACCTCAGGTACTTCCTCGAAGTCGGATGGATGGGGACATGGAAATATGCGTCCTGCAAGTCGAGGGACACCATCCAGTCCCCTGGACGTACTGACGACAGCACCGACTGAGTCGTCTCCATGGAGAACTTTGTCTTCTCCACAAATACGTTGAGAGCGCTGACATCCAGGACGGGTCTCCATCCGCCCGAGTTCTTGGGGACCAGAAACAGGCGATTGTAAAAGCCTGGGGAGACTAGATCCCGAACCGGTTCTATCGCCCCCTTGTCTAGCATTTGGTTGACAAGGTCTACTAGAGCCTTCTGTTTCCCAGGATCTGAGTACCGGGCTACTAAGGCCAGCGGAGCATCTGCGAGAGGAGGTTTTTTCAGAAAGGGGATCTTGTATCCTTCCTTGATGACTGAGAGGGACCAGGTGTCCGCCCCTCTCCTCTTCCAGGACTGCCAAAAACCTGACAGTCTTGCGCCTACTGTCTGGAGGAGACGAACTTCATTTCCTGGAGCGAGGTCTGAAAGAACCCCTGGTAGATCTTGGTCCTGAATCTTGCCTTCTCCCTCTAAAATCTGATCTTAAAGTAGTCCTGCCCCGAAAGGGCTGCTGGAATCTCCTTTCCTCCCGTTTCAAAGAAGAAGGAGGGGCTGCAAAGGGCTTACGAGCAGAACGAGATAAAAGGTCTTGGGTGGCTTTTTGGGCCAGAGAATGCGTAATGTCATTAACCAGGGACTCGGGAAAAAGATGTTGAGAGAGGGGGGCGTAAAGAAGCTCAGACTTTTGAGCATTGGTAACAGACCTAGAAGCAAAAGAGCAAAGCAGAGCTCTCTTCTTTAGGACCCCAGCTGAGAACAGAGCAGCCAACTCATTCGCCCCATCTCTGAGGGCCTTATCCATACAGGACATAATGCTGGTAAGGTCCCTAGATCCATCCATCTGTTCAGTTTTCCTTGCGAGAGTCCCAAGCGACCAGTCTAGGAAACTAAAAACCTCAAAGGCTCTAAAAATACCTTTGACGAGATGATCCAGCTCCGACATTGACCACATGACCTTGGCTGAGTTGAGAGCATGCCTTCTAGCAGAGTCTACTAAACCAGAGAAGTCACCCTTGGAGGAGGAAGGCACTCCCAGACCCAAAGGTTCTCCAGTTGCATACCACATACCCGCTCTTGAAGCAAGACGAGCTGGTGGAAACGAGAAGGAAGTCTTAACTGTTTGTCTCCGCTCCATCATCCAGTCATCAATCTTCGTGAGAGCCTTCTTTGCGGAGATAGACAGCTTCATCTTGATGAAGGCCGACTGTTTCTTGGCCTTCTTTCTGTTAAATTGGGACTGAGGAGATTGAGGGGCAGCAGGTTGGAATTCCTCTCCAAAAAGTTCAAGAAGGGAGCGAGAGAGAACTTTGTAATCTCCCACAGCGTCGGCAGGATTATCATCGTCATCAGAAACATCCTCGAGGGCCTGATCCACATCTGCAATATCCTTCGAAAGAGAAGAATCCTTAGAACCCGACAAGGGCAAATCAAAGGCATCATCCTGCAAAAGACGGGTTGCATCCTGGAGTCCCGCGCTAGAAGAATCCTTGGAACGAGAGGCAGTATCGTCCCGAAGAGGCAGGGTGGTACCGCCCTGGGACCGAGAACGAGAGGCAGAGTCGTTCTGTCGTCGAGAGCGAGAGGCGGTATCGTCGTGGCGGCGAGAATGAGAGGCGGTATCGTCGTGGCGGCGAGAATGAGAGGCGGTATCGTCGTGGCGTCGTGAACGAGAGGCGGTATCGTCGTGGCGTCGAGAACTAGGGTCGGTATCGTCGTGGCGTCGTGAACGAGAGGAGGTATCGTCGTGGCGAAGCGAACGAGAGGAAGTATCGTCGTGGCGAAGCGAACGAGAGGAGGTATCGTCGTGTCGAAGCGAACGGGAGGCGGTATCGTCTTGGTATCGAGAACGAGAAGCAGCGTCGTTCGATAAGGTATCCTCCCGGTATCGAGAACGAGAAAACGTATCGCCCTGGTATCGCGAAGAAGTATCGCCTGGCGAAAGCACACATTCCTCATCCTGGCGTAGAGAGGGAGAAGTTCTCTTTAAAGAAGAACTCAGTTCTCTCTTAGAAGCAGACTTCTTAATCGGCAACGAGTCGTCTTTACGTCTGTCAGACTGGGCGTGAGGGCGGCTAAAGGCTTGTACTAAAGTCAAAAGTTGTTCCTGCATGACAGACATAAAGGATTTAGCAACATCAGCTGGGTCTTGCGGACCCGAAGGGGGGGGCTGACGAATAACACTCGTATCTTCGGCAGCAGGCTTCGTCCTTTTCACAGGCACGGAGTCGAAATCATCCTCCGACGGACAAGGTTCATAACTGCTAGAACCGGGAGAGAAAGAACGAGACCGTTCGTCGCGGTTCCATCTCCTCTTAGTAGGTCTTGAAGCTTCATACTTCCATTTACGTCTGGACGAATTCGGAGAAGAAAACAACACATCCGACTCGTCTTTCCCGTGACGGTCAAGAGCAGCCTGGGAATAGACAACAGGACTGTCTAAGGCGACGGCTGACCGAGGGTACGTACCTCTCACCCCCTTTCGGTCATCGACGTACCTTCTCCCTTGGTCCTGGGAGCTTGGTAGAGGTCTAGGCCTAGGCGTATGACAGATTCGGTCGGTCGCCACCTCCACTGCACTAACACAAGCACTTTCACTTTCCTTACCTTTAAAGGCCTCCAGCTGTTCTTTAATGGCCTTCAACTCGGCCGCCAGGCTAGCGTACCGAGGGTCATCCGTAGATACGGAACCTGTAGGAGGTGCAGGAGTTACTACCTCAAGGGAAGGATCAACTTCCAAAGAGGAATCAATAATAGGATCAATAGATAAATCTACGCTAAGTTCGTCTTCCTTACCACTAACAGACTTAGACTTAGACCTAGAAGCTCTCCTAACTCTATCGAGCTCTAGCTTACGCACATAGCGCTTCATAATTAACCAATCTTTCTCATCCAAAACCTTACATTCCCCACACCTATTATCAAGGGCACAAACAAAACCCCTACAATGAGAACAAACAGTGTGAGGATCAACCGCCATTTTGGGTAGTCTCACCTTACATTCCTCATTCGCACAGATACGGTAATGACTCTTTTCACTCATAATGAAAAACAGCAAAAAAAAGCTAAGAGAAAACAAAATACAACGATCGCCAAAACCCCAAATCAGAGTACTTCACCAAAAAAGCAGACTGGTACACCGAGCAGGGAAAGCGAAGAAAAACTCTTAATGACGGACCAACGTGTTATCGATCCGGCCGGCAGAGATGAACTGAAGAACAGAAAACGGGAATGATTCCTCCTACCACCCTTTAACGGGTGTTACCACCCAACCACCACAAGGCGGTTGCCTAGTTTTAGAAAAATTCTGCCGAAATAGAGATAATTAGCAATGTATATATAACTGCCAGGTAAGTTCTATTCATAAAATAAAAAATTCAGTATTTATTCTACCTAAGGAGACTTAATCGAGGTTTCAACGAAAAACTTTAAACTCTTTTAAAAGTCGATTGACATTGGTAGAGACATGTTATTAATATGACTGACTGGAGAGTATCACAAACTGGTGTCACAAAAGGAACGGTCATCAACGTCAAAATCTCGGCATGGAGAGCAAAAAGGACATATTGGATACTCAATCTCAATCAATCCCACACCTCAAAGGTACAGTAAAAGTCTTAAGAGTAAATCCCAGTTGCAAATGGCAAAGCAACAGATACTGGGTAAGAAATCCCGGTTATGTTCCATAGTTCTCCAATTGGAAAATTATTTGAAGCATGAGAAGTGGTGTTTGGGACTTAGTTAACAGAGATTTCTGAGGTTCGTTGTCAACAATTGCAGCTCACACAAGACTACCAAATTGGTTGAAAGTTTGTGCATGTTACTTAGATTAAATTAATTTGCATGTCTAGTAATTGGAAGTGAGAGAGAGAGAGAGAGAGAGAGAGAGAGAGAGAGAGAGAGAGAGAGAGAGAGAGAGAGAGAGAGAGAGAGAGAGGTGATTTGTTAAGGACTTTAATGGGGGAAAGAGGAGGATTTAGGCACCACTCTCTTATCCTTCCATCCAAAAGTGTCTAGAGTTAACCTTCACCTAGATTTCTCTTCCCATCCGCCACTGCCCAAAAGAAAAAAAATAGACCAGCGAGATATATTCAACCTTTCCATTGCCAGACAGTTCCCATAAACAATCGGAGCGTTCCCCTTCACCTACCAATCTCTCTGACTTATTTACGAGTTGTAAGCTTGCTTCAGTGCCGGGCGGGAATCAATACATTCATAGCTCACTTGCTTGTGTACAGTGCATGCAAAGCCTTGTAACTGCAAGCAATGCTTCATATACAATGATAAGTGTCATGTGTTAGGCTTTATCCACAATGATAAGCGCCACGTGTTGTGCTATATCAATCATGATAAGCTCACGTGTTGAGTTTTATCCATAAGGATAAGTGCGACGTGTTGGGCTTTATCCATAATGATAAGTGTCACGTGTTGTGCTTTCTAGATAATTTTCACGTGTTATACTTTATCCCTAATGATAAGTGCCTCGTGTTGTGCTTTATCCACAATGATAAGTGCCACGTGTTGTGCTTTATCCACAAAGATAAGTACCACGTGTTGTGCTTTATACACAACGATGAGTGCCACGTGTTGTGCTTTATCCACAATGATAATTTTCACGTGTTGTGCTTTATCCACAATGATAAGAGCCACATGTTATGCTTTATCCACAATGATAAGTGCCACGTGTTGCGCTTTATCCATCATGATAAGTGCCACATGTTGTGCTTTATCAATAATGATAAGTGTCACGTGTTATGCTTTATCCATAATGATAATTTTCCCGTGTTGTGCTTTATCCACAATGATAATTTCTACGTGTTGACCTTTATCCACAATGATACTACGTGTTGACCTTTATCCACAATGATAAGTGCCACGTGTTGTGCTTTATCCATCATGATAAGTGCCTCATGTTGTGCTTTATCCATAATGATAAGTGTCACGTGTTATGCTTTCTCCACAATGATAATTTTCATGTGTTGTGCTTTATCCAGAATGATAAGTGCCACATGTTGTCCTTTATCCATCGTGATAAGTGCCACGTGTTATGCTTTATCCACAATGATAAGTGCCACGTGTTTTGCTTTATCCACAATGATGAGAGCCACGTGTTGTGCTTTATCCATCATGATAGGTGCCATGAGTTGTGCTTTATCCACAATTATAAGTGCCACATGTTGTGCTTTATCCAAAAAGATAAAAGTCACGTGTTATGCTTTATCCAAAATGATAAGTCACACGTGCTGTGCTTTATCCAAAATGATAAAAGTCACGTGTTATGCTTTATCCACAATGATAAGTGCCACGTATTGTACTTTATTCACAATGATAATTGACACGTGTTGTGCTTAATTCATAATTATTAAAGCCACGTGTTAGGCTTTATCCATTATAATCAGTGTCACGTCTTATGCTTTATCCACAATGATAATTTTCACGTGTTGTGCTTTATCCACAATGATAATGCCACGTGTTGTGCTTGATCCACAATGATAAGTGCCACGTGTTGTGCTTTATCCATCATGATAAGTGCCACGAGTTGTGCTTTATCCATAATGATAAGTGTCACGTTTTATGCTTTATCCACAATGATAATTTTCACGTGTTGTGCCTTATCCACAATGATAAGTACCACGTGATGTGCTTTATCCACAATGATAAAGTCACGTGTTGTGCTTTATCCACAATGATGAGTGCCACGTTTTGTGCTTTAACCATAATGATAAATGCCACGTGTTGTGCTTTATCCTCAATAAGTTCCACATGTTGTGCTTTATCCACAGTGATATGTCCCACGTGTTGTGTTTTTTCCACAATGATAAGACCACGTGTTGTGCTTTATCCACAATGATAAGGGACACGTGTTGTGCTTTATCACTGATGATAAATTCAACTTGTTGGGGTTTAACCATCATGATAAGTGTCACGTGTTATGCTTTATCCACAATGATAATCTCCACGTTTCGTGCTTTATCCATAATGATAAGAGCCACGTGTTATGCTTTATCCACAATAATAATTTTCATGTGTTGTGCTTTATCCGCAATGATAAGTCCACGTGTTGTGCTTGATCCACAATGATAAGTACCACGTGTTGTGCTTTATCCATAATGATAAATGTCACGTGCCATGCTTTATCCACAATGATAATTTTCACGTGCCGTGCCTTATCCACAATGATAAGTGCCACGTGTTGTGGTTTATCCACAATGATAAATCTACGTGTTGTGCTTTATCCACAATGATGAGTGCCACGTGTTGTGCTTTATCCTCAATAAGTTCCACATGTTGTGCTTTATCCACAGTGATAAGTTCCACGTGTTGTGTTTTTTCCACAATGATAAGTGCCACGTTTTGTGCTTTATCCATAATGATAAATGTCACGTGTTATGCTTTATCCACAATGATAATTTTCACGTGTCGTGCCTTATCCACAATGATAAGTGCCACGTGTTGTGCTTTATCCACAATGATAAACCCACGTGTTATGCTTTATCCACAATGATGAGTGCCACGTGTTGTGCTTTATCCCCAATAAGTTCCACATGTTGTGCTTTATCCACAGTGATAAGAGCCACGTGTTGTTTTTTTCCACAATGATAATTCACGTGTTGTGCTTTATCCACAATGCTAAGGGCCACGTGTTGTGCTTTATCACTGATGATAAATGCAGCGTGTTGGGCTTTATCCATCATGATAAGTGTCACGTGTTATGCTTTATCCACAATGATAATCTTCTCGTTTTGAGCATCATCCATAATGATAAGACCACGTGTTATGCTTTATCCACAATGATAATTTTCACGTGTTGTGCTTTATCCGCAATGATAAGTGCCACATGTTGTCCTTTATCCATCGTGATAAGTGCCACGTGTTATGCTTTATCCACAATGATATTTTCACGTGTTGTGCTTTATCCACAATGATAAGTGCCACGTTTTGTGCTTTATCCACAATGATAAGTCCCACGTGCTGTGCTTTATCCATCATGATAAAAGTCACGTGTCATGCTTTATCCAAAATGATAAGTGCCCGGTGTTGTGCTTTATCCACAATGATAAGTGCCAAGTGTTGTGCTTTATCCACAATGATGAGTGTCACGTGCTGTGCTTTATCCACAATAATAATTACCACATGTTGTGCTTAATTCATAATTATTAGTTCCATGTGTTGAGCTTTATCCATTATGATAAGTGTCACGTGTTATGCTTTATCCACAATGATAATTTTCACGTGTTGTGCTTTATCCACAATGATAAGTTCCAAGTGTTGTGCTTTATCCACAATGATAAGTGCAACGTGTTGGGCTTTATCCATAATGATAAGTGTCACATGTTGCGCTTTCTCCACAATGATAATTTTCACGTGTTGTGTTTTATCCATAATGATAAATGCCTCGTGTTGTGCTTTATCCACAGTGATAAGTGACACGTATTGTGTTTTATCCACAATGATAAGTCCACGTTTTGTGCTTTATTAATAATGTTAAATGCAACGTGTTGTGCTTTATCCACAATGATAAGTTGCACGTGTTGTGTTTTATTATTAATGTTAAATGCAACGTGTTGTG
Organism: Palaemon carinicauda; assembly: GCF_036898095.1. Classification (NCBI taxonomy): domain Eukaryota; kingdom Metazoa; phylum Arthropoda; class Malacostraca; order Decapoda; family Palaemonidae; genus Palaemon; species Palaemon carinicauda. The sequence continues at coordinate 35,284,384 of NC_090744.1, forward strand.
CTTTATCCACTATGATAAGTGTCACGGTATATGCTTTATCCACAATTATAATCTTCACGTTTTGTGCTTTATCAATAATGATAAGACCCACGTGTTGTGCTTTCTCCACAATGATAAGTCAACGTGTTGCTCTTTATCACAAATGATAGGGCCACGTGTTATACTTTATCCACAATGATGATTTCCACCGGGTGTTATGCTTTATCCATAATGATAAGTGCCATGTGTTGTACTTTATCCATGATGATAAGTGTCAGGTGTTATACTTTATCCACAATGATAATTTCCACGTACTATACTTTATTCATAATGATAGGTGCCACGTAATGTACTTTATCCATAATGATAAGAGCCACTTGTGCTTTTTCCATAATGATAAGAATCACATGTTGCACTTTGTCTAAAATAATAAGAACCACGTGTTGTGTCTTATTCACAATGATAAGTGCCACATATTGTACTTTATCCATAATGATAAGAGCCACTTGTTGTGCTTTATCCACAATAAGTGTCACGTGTTGTGCGACGTGTTATGATATATCTAAAATGATAAGTACCACGTGTTGCGCTTTATCTACAATGATAAGTGCCACGTATTGTACTTTATCCAGAATTATAAGCCCCACGTGTTGTGCTTTACCCACAATAAGTGTTACGTGTTGTGCTTTACCCACAATAAGTGTCACGTGTTGTACCACGTGTTATGCTTTATACACAATAATAAGTTACACGTGTTGTGCTTTATCTAGAACGATGAGTACCACATGTTGTGCTTTATCCACAATGATAAGTGGCATGTGTTGTGCTTTGTCCACAATGATAATCACCACGTTTTTGCTTTATCCAAAATGACAAGCGCCACATGTGTCTTATCCACAATGATAAGTTCCACGTGTTGTGCTTTATCCATAATGATAAGTGCCACGTGTTTTGCTTTATCCACAATGATAGGTGCCACGTGTTGTGCTTTGTCCACAATGATATCTACCATGTTTTGTGCTTTATCCATGATGATAAGTGCCACGTGTTGTGTTTTATCCACAATGATAAGTACCACGCGTTGT
>NC_090744.1:35292947-35300447 GCF_036898095.1 Palaemon carinicauda
TTTTCCAACAGGGTTGTAGCTTAGAAAGTAATGATAATAATAATAATAATAATAATTATGTACAATAGGACACAGGAATTCCTGGCACGCATTGCTCTCAGGAAGGTGAATCCTATCACACCATTACTGCACGGCGGGTACCTGTATTTAGCCCCGTCATCTACCTCTGCCATCTCTCCCTACACTATCTGTTTGTATACTCGCCGTGAGTAAGGGTGTGAGAGGGTACAATTCTTCAGAGTGAGGTAGGCCAGGGACTCCTGTGACCAACTGCACCTTTCACACACTCCTTTTATAGCATTGTAAATATTTTCTACTCTATCGAGTCTCCTTTCTTGAATTCATTCTCACTTATTATTATTATTAATATTATTATAATTATTATTATCATTATTATTATTATCATTATTATTACTACTTGCTAAGCTACAACCCTAGTTGGAAAAGCAGGATGCTATAAGCCCAGGGGCTCCAACAGAGAAAATAGCCCAGTGAGGGAAGGAAAAAAGGAAAATAAAATATTTCAAGAATAGAACAACGTTAAAATGAATATCTCCTATAGGCATAAACATCTTACAGTCTCTTGTAATGCTCCAAAGTTCTCATACTCCTTTAAAGGAGAACAATTGTCGGACTGGCGACGCAACAAAGGTCATCGTCAGAGAAACGATTTAAACCAAAGTATTAATTTAGAAACTAGTCTTTAAAAGTTCTAACACCCCCCCCCCCCCAAAGGACACAAATATAGAAACATATTAAATCTTATCACAATAATAATTCGAGTGTTATACACTACATCATTTTAGGTTATCAGTCATGTCCGCGACGAATGATGTTATCTCTTTTGACAAAGCATGAAAAATGCGAGAAGCACAAATTGAAAATTCACAAAACCGTGAAAAAAAAAAGTTACAATATACTTTTTGTGAGGTGTCATATAGTGGATAGCGTGTTCACAAGACCCTTTGCGTTAATGTAATCTTGTTAATTTTTGCACGAACTTTCTCCTGAAACTATTTTTTAACGTATGCTGAAAAAATGTATTTTTTTTTTCCATATCATAAAATCCTCTCTAACCATTATGCATTCACTTCATTAAAACACATAGGATAACATTATCATTAGTAGTTATAATGTTAAGCCTCTTCTCGACAGTCACACACGATCCTCTCAAGAATTAAATTGATGAACATATATAAGAACACACACGCGCACATACATACATACATAAATGCATACATATATATATATATATATATATATATATATATATATATATATATATATATATATATATATATAAACACACATATATACATATACACTCAGATACCTGCTCTTTATCATAAAAGGTGGATTTTACTCAAATACTTCGAAAACTGGTATAATGGAGCACCAACCGCTAATAAAATAACTTGTCATATTTTCAGAAATTAAAAAAAAATTTCCTAACACCAAAATCACACAAATCCCGCAGTCTAATTTTGGCCAAATTTTTTTTTGAAGATCTTGACATAACTATTTACGTAAAGACAAACAAAAGTAATGAAATCTGGGAAGGTAATAACCGTTTCCTATAGGTCATTTCCCCTATGTAGTAATGAGCAAGTGTCTGAATATATATATATATATATATATATGTGTGTGTGTGTATATACATATACATACATATATATACATGTATATATAAAATTATATATATATACATATCCATCCATATACCGAAGGCACTTCCCCCAATTTTGGGGGGGTAGCCGACAACAACAAGAAACAAAACAAAAAAGGGGACCTCTACTCTCTACGTTCCTCCAGCCTAACCAGGGACTCAGCCGAGTTCAGCTGGTACTGCTAGGGTGCCACAGCCCAACCTCCCACATTTCCACCACAGATGAAGCTTCATACTGCTGAGTCCCCTACTGCTGCTACCTCCGCGGTCATCTAAGGCACCGGAGGAAGCAGCAGGGCCTACCGGAACTGCGTCACAATCGCTCGCCATTCATTCCTATTTCTAGCACGCTCTCTTGCCTCTCTCACATCTATCCTCCTATCACCCAGAGCTTTCTTCACACCATCCATCCACCCAAACCTTGGCCTTCCTCTTGTACTTCTCCCATCAACTCTTGCATTCATCACCTTCTTTAGCAGACAGCCATTTTCCATTCTCTCAACATGGCCAAACCACCTCAACACATTCATATCCACTCTAGCCGCTAACTCATTTCTTACACCCGTTCTCACCCTCACCACTTCGTTCCTAACCTTATCTACTCGAGATACACCAGCCATGCTCCTCAGACACTTCATCTCAAACACATTCAATTTCTGTCTCTCCATCACTTTCATTCCCCACAACTCCGATCCATACATCACAGTTGGTACAATCACTTTCTCATATAGAACTATCTTTACATTCATGCCCAACCCTCTATTTTTTACTACTCCCTTAACTGCCCCCAACACTTTGCAACCTTCATTCACTCTCTGACGTACATCTGCTTCCACTCCACCATTTGCTGCAACAACAGACCCCAAGTACTTAAACTGATCCACCTCCTCAAGTAACTCTCCATTCAACATGACATTCAACCTTGCACCACCTTCCCTTCTCGTACATCTCATAACCTTACTCTTACCCACATTTACTCTCAACTTCCTTCTCTCACACACCCTTCCAAATTCTGTCACTAGTCGGTCAAGCTTCTCTTCTGTGTCTGCTACCAGTACAGTATCATCCGCAAACAACAACTGATTTACCTCCCATTCATGATCATTCTCGCCTACCAGTTTTAATCCTCGTCTAAGCACTCGAGCATTCACCTCTCTCACCACTCCATCAACATACAAGTTAAACAACCACGGCGACATCACACATCCCTGTCTCAGCCCCACTCTCACCGGAAACCAATCGCTCATTTCATTTCCTATTCTAACACATGCTTTACTACCTTTGTAGAAACTTTTCACTGCTTGCAACAACCTTCCACCAACTCCATATAACCTCATCAAATTCCACATTGCTTCCCTATCAACTCTATCATATGCTTTCTCCAGATCCATAAACGCAACATACACCTCCTTACCTTTTGCTAAATATTTCTCGCATATCTGCCTAACTGTAAAAATCTGATTCATACAACCCCTACCTCTTCTAAAACCACCCTGTATTGCTGTCTCGCAGGATTTTTTATACAGGAGAGGGGGTTCCCAGCCCCCTCGTCCCGTCCCTTTTAGTCGCCTCTTACGACACGCAGGGATAACGTTGGCGCTATTCTAATTGTTTTATGCCCCCGCGGCCACAGGGGGCATATATATATATATATATATATATATATATATATATATATATATATATATATATATATATATGTATATGTAGGCTATATATATATGTATATATATTTATGTATATATATACACACACACACATATATATAATATATATATATATATATATATATATATATATATATTTATATATATATATATATTTATATATATATATATATATATATATATATATATTTATATATATATATATATATATATATATATATATATATATTTATATATATATATATATATATATATATATATATATATATATATATGCACATAATTTCCTGTCACGCTGGGTGGCAACCACTCGGAAAGCACAATCACACGCAAAATTGCACAAACAGCGTTGTGGTAGTTAGGAAAGGGGGTGTGGGTGAGAAGGGTTGAATCTGTGTGTGCCCGTTTGTCTGCATATCTATCGAAATGCTTAGCCATCATTCTACACTAGTAGAGGATAATATTCTATAACAATCATGGAAGTTATCAGTCTATTGATATTAAATCTATCAAATATATGATTCTTTTGTGTGAGTTGCTTCTTTAACTAAGAACAACTCTATGTAGCATAACAATATTGCTTATTTCAACAATAGCTTTTCGTATAATACATTTTCATATACATGTAGTTTTTTTAAAGGAATTTATCGGCCACACTCGCAATAGCAATGAACTCTTAATTTGTACACAGACTACCAAATGAATACCCTCAAATCTCAATTTCAGAATGGAATGAAGAAATTGCCCCTCCAAGAAAGATTTGGATCTGCAGTCAAGCGCGATGGACCTTAATTGCATTTCCAAAATTTAGAATCATGGGTTTCCAGTGGAAAAAAAAATCTCAAAATATGAAATCGAGGAGTAATGAGTTGTCTGCAAAGGGCTGCTACATTTACATGACTTCTAAGAATATGTCCATGTGCTTTCATCCATTAGACTTTATACAAAATCAATAGAACGATGACCGCATATATTCTTTGTTTCTCTCTCTATTGTTGGAAACAACTAATAAGAAATAGCAAAAGATCATTTACTATGGTCCATGGAAAAAAAAAAACACTGAAATGTCAGGAGATTATTCACTATGGTCCAGGGAAAAAGCCATACAACTAAAGAATTGCATGAGATTATTCACTATGGTCCATGGAAAAAGCCATACAACTAAGGAATTGCATGAGATTATTCAATATGGTCCATGGAAAAGCCATACAATTAAGGAATTTCATGAGATTATTCACTATGGTCCATGCAAAAAGCCATACAACTAAGGAATTGCATGAGATTATTCAATATGGTCCATGGAAAAGCCATACAATTAAGGAATTTCATGAGATTATTCACTATGGTCCATGGAAAAAGCCATACAACTAAGGAATTGCATGAGATTATTCACTATGGTCCATGGAAAAGCCATATCACTAATGAATTTCAGGGGATTATTCACTATAGTCCATGGAAAAGCCGTATAACTAGGGAATTTCATGAGATTATTCACTATGGTCCATGGAAAAGCCATATCACTAATGAATTTCAGGAGATTATTCACTATGGTCCATGGAAAAAGCCATACAATTAAGGAATTTCATGAGATTATTCACTATGGTCCATGGAAAAAGCCATACAACTAAGGAATTGCATGAAATTATTCACTATGGTCCATGGAAAAAGCCATACAACTAAGGAATTGCATGAGATTATTCACTATGGTCCATGGAAAAAGCCATACAACTAAGGAACTGCATGAGATTATTCACTATGGTCCATGGAAAAGCCATAAAATTAAGGAATTTCATGAGATTATTCACTATGGTCCATGGAACAAGCCATACAATTAAGAAATTTCATGAGATTATTCACTATGGTCCATGGAACAAGCCATACAATTAAGGAATTTCATGAGATTATTCACTTTGGTCCATGGAAAAAGCCATACAACTAAGGAATTGCATGATATTATTCACTATGGTCCATGGAAAAAGCCATACAACTAAGGAATTGCATGAAATTATTCACTATGGTCCATGGAAAAAGCCATACAACTAAGGAATTGCATGAGATTATTCACTATGGTCCATGGAAAAAGCCATACAACTAAGGAATTGCATGAGATTATTCACTATGGTCCATGGAAAAAGCTATACAACTAAGGAATTGCATGAGATTATTCACTATGGTCCATGGAAAAAGCCATACAACTAATGAATTACATGAGATTATTCACTATGGTCCAAGGAAAAGCCATACAATTAAGGAATTTCATGATATTATTCACTATGGTCCATGGAAAAAGCTATACAACTAAGGAATTGCATGAGATTATTCACTATGGTCCATGGAAAAAGATATAAAACTAAGGAATTTCATGATATTATTCACTATGGTCCATGGAAAAAGCCATACAACTAAGGAATTGCATGAGATTATTCACTATGGTCCATGGAAAAGCCATAAAATTAAGGAATTTCATGAGATTATTCACTATGATCCATAGAAAAAGCCATACAACTTAGGAATTGCATGATATTATTCACTATGGTCCATGGAAAAGCCATACAATTAAGGAATTTCATGAGATTATTCACTATGGTCCATGGAAAAAGCCATACAACTAAGGAATTTCATGAGATTATTCACTATGGTCCATGGAAAAAGCCATACAACTAAGGAATTGCATGAGATTATTCACTATGGTCCATGGAAAAGCCATACAATTAAGGAATTTCATGAGATTATTCACTATGGTCCATGGAAAAAGCCATACAACTATGAAATTTCATGAGATTATTCACTATGGTCCATGGAAAAAGCCATACAATTAAGGAATTTCATGAGATTATTCACTTTGGTCCATGGAAAAAGCCATACAACTAAGGAATTGCATGAGATTATTCACTATGGTCCATGGAAAAAGCCATACAACTAAGGAATTGCATGAGATTAATCACTATGGTCCATGGAAAAGACATATCACTAATGAATTTCAGGAGATTATTCACTATGGTCCCCATGGAAAAGCCATACAATTAAGGAATTTCATGAGATTATTCACTATGGTCCCTGGAAAAAGCCATACAACTAAGGAATTGCATGAGATTATTCACTATGGTCCATGGAAAAAGCCATACAACTAAGGAATTGCATGAGATTATTCACCATGGTCCATGGAAAAGCCATAAAATTAAGGAATTTCATGAGATTATTCACTATGGTCCATGGAAAAAGCCATACAACTAAGGAATTGCATGAGATTATTCACTATGGTCCATGGAAAAGCCATACAATTAAGGAATTTCATGAGATTATTCACTATGGTCCATGGAAAAAGCCATACAACTAAGGAATTTCATGAGATTATTCACTATGGTCCATGGAAAAAGCTATACAACTAATGAATTGCATGAGATTATTCACTATAGTCCATGGAAAAAGCCATACTACTAGGAAAACTGCATGAGATTATTCACTATGGTCCATGGAAAAGCCATAAAATTAAGGAATTTCATGAGATTATTCACTATGGTCCATGGAAAAAGCCATACAACTAAGGAATTGCATGAGATTATTCACTATGGTCCATGGAAAATCCATACAATTAAGGAATTTCATGAGATTATTCACTATGGTCCATGGAAAAAGCCATACAACTAAGGAATTTCATGAGATTATTCACTATGGTCCATGGAAAAAGCCATACAACTAAGGAATTTCATGAGATTATTCACTATGGTCCATGGAAAAAGCCATACAACTAAGGATTTTCATGAGATTATTCACTATGGTCCAAGGAAAAGCCATAAAATTAAGGAATTGCATGATATTATTCACTATGGTCCATGGAAAAAGCCATACAACTAAGGAATTTCATGAGATTATTCACTATGGTCCATGGAAAAGCCATACAACTAAGGAATTGCATGAGATTATTCACTATGGTCCATGGAAAAGCTATACAATTAAGGAATTTCATGAGATTATTCACTATGGTCCAAGGAAAAAACCATACAACTTAGGAATTGCATGAGATTATTCACTATGGTCCATGGAAAAAGCTATACAACTAAGGAATTGCATGAGATTATTCACTTTGGTCCATGGAAAAGCCATATCACTAATGAATTGCATGAGATTATTCACTATGGTCCATGGAAAAGCCATATCACTAATGAA
>NC_090744.1:35305447-35320447 GCF_036898095.1 Palaemon carinicauda
CCTCCCTTGTATTGCAGTTCCACTATCATAGGAAAGACAGTCTGACTACGTTAGGGGCTCTCTCTCTCTCTCTCTCTCTCTCTCTCTCTCAAAAAGAAATGGTTGTGAACGTATAGGGCGAAGATTGCATAGAGTAAGACCTGGTTTATCGTGTTGCCGAGTGAGACACATCCATCAGAAGAGGGACTCTATAGCACATGGCAGTTACTTCAACTTGCCTCCACAGATCTTGCCGACAAGTTTTGGTAACCTATTTGAAACGTACCTGCTTGGAGATCTTCCGACGAGAGATAGTCCCGTTCAGACTCAATAGTTTCTTGTAGTATCTACCATTCTTGTGAACTAAGGATGGGGGATTTAGGGGAGCCTATAGGTGTATCTGCTGAGTCATTAGCACCCATTGCCTGGCTATCCCCATTCCTAGGGTGGAAAGGAGGCTTGGTCGCTGATCATGTGTATATATGATCAGTCTCTAGGGCACTGTCACTGTCCCTTGTCTCTGCCACTCATGAGAGACATTTAAAAACCTTTCAACCATCAATGAATTAATTTCATGGCCTTTGGCATATGGGCCAGACGAGGGAACGAAATTCAATATAACATGAGTGGAAATGGTGAATGAAGCCATTCAGTATCAAATTTAATTTGTGAAATAGAGCATTTCCCGGAAGTTAATTTGAAAAATGTATCCAAATATATTTGATCATCGTATTTAAAATAACACAACCAATGAATATTAGATAAATAGACGATTTTGGATAGGAGTTTATAAATAATGATTATAAAAGAAGAACAGCCATGAGTTACTGATAAGGATAAAACAAAGACGAAACCTTTAAAAAGAAAGAAATAAAAGAAAATAAACAATACAAACAACAAAAGCCAAATAAATATAACACTGTTGAAAATACCAAAGACGGTAACCTTTAAAAAAGAAAAGAATAAAGAAAGAAGAATACTACATAATAAACCCAACTAGTTAATTTATTCTCATCCTTTATTTATTTCCTTATTTCCTTTCCTCACTGGGCTATTTTTCCCTGTTAGGAGCCCTTGGGCTTATAGCATCTTGCTTTTCTAACTAGGGTTGCAGCTTGGCTAGCAATAATAATAATAATAATAATAAATAATCATAGGAAAAGGAAAATGGCCGAAGACGGAGAAACTTCGGAAATCAAAACGAGGACGACCCAATTGGAAATGTCTCCGTGAAATTACACTTTCTGATGCTTCTTTATTCCTCTTCTATTTCTATTACCACGATGAAACATGACCAGATATTAATATGATATATAACTTATCACAAAAAAAATTTTGTGAAGTATATTTACGTGAACATTTGTAATACTAACATTTATGCAAGGACATTATATATACTGTATATATATATATATATATATATATATATATATATATATATATATATAGATAGATATAGATATATATATACATATATATACACACAGATATATGTGTGTGTTTGTATCTATATATACTGTATATACATACATATATATATATATATATATATATATATATATATATATATATTATATATATATATATATATATAAATTTATATATATACTGTATATATAAATATATATATATATATACATATATATAAATAATATATATATATATATATATAAATCTATATACTGTATATATATATATATATATATATATATATATATATATATACATATATAACATGATTATATAAAGTATACATATAATGTATGTGTACTCTAGACTCATAAGGATGACATGAAAGGATTTGTCAAAGCAACAAAATGATGTACTACAGGAAGAGGGGCATCAATTCTCTACAAGACAACAAGCATACATTGAATCATCAGATCAAGACACGGCAGTCTGGCATACTTGATTCCTATTTTCTTCTTGCCTCTGGAGTAGGTCTCTTAATTCATCGAAGAGGAATGAGGTTTCGGAATGCTGTAGAGCAGACATCAAATCTTGAAAGCAGTACACAGACGTATTCATTAACTTCGGAAGTTCAACCTTGCATAGACATTTTTATGTTGAAAAGGCTGACACGAGTCTCTTTTCATAGTTTTTATAGTTTATAAATGAAATATCTATTTCAATGTTGCTACTGTTCTTAAAATATTTTATTTTAACTGTTCTTTCTTCTCTTGTAGTTTACTTATTTCCTTATTCCCATTCTTGGGCATATAGCATCCGGCTTTTCCAATTAGGGTTGTAGCTAAGCTAGTAATATTAATAACTGATTGATCTCCTTAAACTGGAGTCACAAACAATATGGTCGTCGATGCCAAATTATATAACTATTATTAATATAAAATCCCCTCTATCAAAACATAAGATCTGAAACATACATCCCCCTTATCACCATCCCTGCAGACAGTTACAAGGCTGACACCTGATTGCAATCATCAACATTGTCTAGAACAGAAAGGCTTTCGGAATGCCCGAGTCATCCAGACAGGAGAACAATATTCCAGTCATGCAAGAGCAAATGATGTGAAGCGTGGGGCCCTCAAATCACAACCTCTGTAGATACATACAGATGGCAGACAGCTGACAAGTTGAAACAAATATTGCCATCCCCTGACAAGCTGAAAAAACCATTATGTCAACACCTGAACAGATCTTCGCGTTTCTGTTGAAGTATCAGAAGTGGTGATGGGGTACAACCGTGTAAAGGAGAAGAGAGAGAGAGAGAGAGAGAGAGAGAGAGAGAGAGAGAGAGAGAGAGAGAGAGAGAGAGAGAGAGAGAGATCGTGCATTCAACCATTCATTTCACAGAAACCAATATTACCAAGTTATGTGAGAACTCCAACTCGTAAATCAAAGTTATTTTTGACACACTCATATGATTTTCTGATATCACTTCGTCCACACCATTGGAAATGTAATATAGCTTAGTTTAAGATATGAATTTCTGGCCTCTTACAGCCTAACATAAGAAAATAAGAGGGGCACTCAGTAGAGCGCAGACCTCCGACGCGGCAGCTTATTTCTCAACCTTGACCTTTGACCTTAACATGTATTTTTATATACTCAAATATGAACGTTTGAAGTCTCTGTGACATCGATGTCCAAACTTATAGCTGATTACGTGAATTGGACATTTGCTTTGACCGTGACCTTGGCCTTTCAAAATTTTATCATTACCAGCTTTTTACATAATAGTTAATCCCTGCAAGGTTCATTACTCTACGATTAAAATTGTGGCCAGAAAGCTGTTCACAAACAAACACACATACAAAAACTGACAAACAGGGGCGAAAACATAACCTCCCCACTTCGTTGGCGGAGATAAATATACTTCCACCTCCAATCACGGAGCATAATCAAATTTGAAAAAGAAAATCTCAGGACATTTAATATACCAGAAAATCTAAGGATTAGTATTAATTGTTATAGAAAACTTTAGTATTGTTCGACATAAGATTAAAGTCATTCTCGTGTGTTCTAAAGAGTGTTACTTAAAACATGCAACTGTTACGAAAACTTATCTTTATTACCCAAACAAAAGACCTCTGTGCTATATTCAGAGTAACTAACAAAAAAAATTTCACAAAATCTACTCGGAAAAATATGCAAAACGTAAAAGGTAAATAATGGCATAAAGGGTGGTGTCACAAACACACATTTTCTGACCACTTTTTCCATTTCTGTGCCAGATACTTTCACCAATTAGTCAATACTGGTGGCAAAGCTAAAGTAAATTGTCTTTGTAACGGTGTCAATACATGATCTAGGATACAGGCGATTTAGTCCGACGTTTTAGGGAAAAAAGATGAAAAACCAACCATGCTACTAAAGGACAAACGATGTGGTGGAGGTATTTGGAAAGAGGGGCTTAAACATCCAGGCCGTAAGAGTCTTTCTTCTTGTTCTTTGTGTGCATCTTTTCCCGCTTTTATGTGGGGTCGATGTCTCTGGCCAGCGTTCTCCATCTACCTCTGTCCCACACTTCATCGCCGGTTAATCCCTTTGATCGAAGGTCATCCTTGATACAGTCCATCCACCTTCGCTTTGGTCTCCCTCTCCTTCTCGTTCCCAGTATCTCCATTTCCATCACTCTCCTCCCAATATACTGTTCATCTCTTCTCATGACATGACCATACCACCTCAGTCTACTTTCTTGGATCTTATCTGATAGTTTTCCAACTCCTGTGGTACCCCTAATTACCTCATTCCGTATCTTATCTCTTCTTGTCACCCCACACATCCATCTTAACATTCTCATCTCTGCCACATCCAGTTTCTTCTCTCCTGTCTTCTTTATTGCCTATGTCTCAGCTCCATACATCATTGCCGGTCTCACAACTGTCCTGTGTACTTAACCTTTCAACTTAACCAGGACAGTATTTTGTTCAGGGGGTTCACAGACTTCTCACTAATCATAACATGAAGGAGGAAGGGATTGTGTCTACTCTTCATGTTCTTTCAGGTATTACACTTGAAAGGATATCGATCGTCATGAGCAATAAATCTCTTAGGTATTGACATCATTAGACATCTAGAATAATTCTTAACGAGAAGCCCAGACTTCAGGGACCCTGATAGTCGTGAAGCTAAATAGTCTGCAATAAGTTATTATTGTTATTATTATTATTGTTGTTGTTGTTATTGTTATTACTTGCTGAACTGCAACCCTAGTAGGAAAAGCAGGATGCTATAAGTCCCGGGGCCGTAACAAGGAAAATAGCCCAGCGAGGAAAGGAAACAAGGAAAAATAAAATATAAGAACAGTAACAACATTAAAATAAATCTTTCATAAATAAATTATAAAACTATAAGTCCAGCAAGGCCTTCAACCCTTAGGTTAGTGACTTTTCAGTCTCTCACACTAACAGCTAACTGGGTGTTCTGGAAGCGAAACACTGTTCTGGCGTAAGTGTCTTGGTAGGCACCAGACAGGGGGACGCGACCCATCGCAGCTTTCCCTTGGGGGGAGAATCTCTGTTTCCTCGGAAGGAACGAGAAACCATAGTGGAGAAGGTCTTGAAATAGAAGGAGGCTAACGTCCCCAGACCTACGACTCCTAGGAGACCACCCTAGAAGAGATCTGTCTCGGATAGTGCCGCGACACCCCAAGCATCTACCAGCACTACGAGGAGAGAAGCCCTCGTCCTCCTGGTCCGCAACGCCTCAGCCCCTCCACAGGGGAGCTCCAGCGCCTTCTAGCTCCTTCAGGTCGGGTTACCCCGCCTCTAGGGGTGGCAGGTCAGGCCGCCCCTCTAGAAGAAGGGAAGAGTGGGAGGCTCCCTATCCCCACCCAACCTTCGGGTTGGAGGATGACTCAGGCGTCATTGGCAAGCATGGAGGGCTCAAGGAGCGGAACCTTGGACAGTGTCCTTACTAAAGAAGGGCTACGGACTTCCATTCCTAACGGAACCACCCACGCCTTTTCCGGCCAACCGGATAGATGGCTAGATCCTAAAGACCCGTTAAAGAGGACCGCCCTTCAAGAGGAGGTGTTGTCCATGCTAGAGAAGGGTACCATGGAAGAAGTTCTTCTCCCAGGACCAGGTGTCTACAGTCGCCTATTCCTGGCAGAAAAAGCGACCGGGGGGGGGAGGCCGGTTATAGATCTGTCAGATCTCAACAGGTTCGTCAAGATGACGGACTTCTAATAGACACGCAGAATTCGGTCCTGCTGTCCTTGAGGGAGAAAGATTGTAGAATACCATCGACCCCAAGGACGCATACTTCCAGATTCCGGTCCACACCTCGGGTCGGAGGTTCCTCCGGGTGAAATAGGGTTCCCAGTTCCTGCAATTCAGGACCCCTTTTTCTTTGGTCTGTCAACAACGCCCAAAGTGTTCGTGAGAGTCCCCACGGCTGTCGCAAGGGGGCCCACGAACGAGGCATTCGCCTTAGCAGATACCTGGACGGCTGGTAGCTTCTTCCCTCCTCAAAGGTCCTCTTGGAGGAACAAGGGAGAAGTCTCCTCCAGTTTGGCAAGGATCTGGGGAACTGAATCTACCCGAAGTAGCAAAATCTATCCCCTTCCACCGGAATGAACTACTGGGGAATGACATTAGACCTTTTTTCGGGGAGAATTTTTCCCTTCGGAGAATAAGATATGACACCTCAGGCTCATTAGTCAGCCGTTCCTACTGTTCACAGACGCCTCCAACCAGAGATGGGGAGCCCTTCCCCTCGACGAAGCGGCACGAGAGACCTGGTTGGAAGGGGAGAGACAACTCCACACAATGTCCTGGAGTTGGAAGTAGTCCAGAAGGCATGCCTACACTTCACAAGTCTGCTAAAGGGGAACTCCGTGGCGTGGATGAGCGACAACACCACGGTAATGGCATACATGAACAAGCAGGGTACTTGTAATCGAAGGAGTTGGGCGATCTCACCATAGAGAATCTAGACTGAGTGATAGGGAATCAAGGGGTGATGTTAGCAAGGTTCTTTCCCGGAAAGTAAATCGCCCTGGCCGACGGCCTCAGCAGAATGGGCCACATAGTAGGGACAAAATGGTCCCTTCCCCCAGGAATAGCCAAGCTCATCATTCAACGATGGGGCTCCCCGGTGGTTGACCGACTTGCAACAACCTCAACGCCCAACTCCCAGTCTATTGCCCCCCCTGTACAAGACCCCGAAAGATTCCTTAGAAGACTCTTTTTTCAGAACAAGTGGGACAATCTGGATGTGTACGTTTTCCCCCCTTTTCACGCTGATAAGACATGGGCTCAGCAGAATAAAGGTGGCTCGAAGCCTACAGATGACTTTGGTAGCGCCCTGGTGGCTAGACAGAGAGAGTAGTTCGCGGACCTAAAGACCTATCGAGTCAACCGCCGTGGCCTCTGTCCGTCAGGTCAGATCTACTGAGTCAACCGCTCTTCCTCAGGTTCCACGACAACCCTCTCTCTCTTCGCCTTCACGCCTGGAGACTATCGAGCGACTCCTGAAGAAGGAGGGGTACTCCTCCTCCACAGCCAAGAGGATGTCCCTATACCTAAGAAAATCCTCTACCGTAGTCTACCAGGCGAAGTGGGCCGCCTTTACGAAATGGTGCGCGACAAAAACAAATAAGACCCTCTCAAAGCCACGGTCCCCTGGACATAGCTGATTTTCTAGTGTACCTTAGGGATAAAATAGGAATGCCAATCCCGGCTATTAAAGGAGTACGAGCAGCCTGCTAGGCCAATTCTTTCTCCTGAAAGGCATCGGACCTGGGGACCTCAAGACACATAGGGATGCTGATTAGAAGTTTCGAACATTCCTTCCCTCCCCAAGCCAGGAGAGTGCCTAGATGGGACCTGGCCAAGGTCCTGAAAATGTTGTGTCGTCCGACCTTTGAACCACTCAGAGATATCGGGGACAAAGGTCTCACCCTCAAGGCAGTCTTCTTGCTAGCCTTAGCTTCGGCTAAGAGGGTAGGTGAGATCCACGGTCTCTCCTACGACATGGCACACTCCAAAGGGTGGAAGGAGGTATCTTTCAAGTTCGTACCCTCCTTTGTAGCAAAGACTCAGAACCCAGCAGTCTGGGACCCGAGGTTTGAAGGTTTCTCTTCTCCAGCCATCCCCAAGACAGGCAATACGGACGACCTGTAGTTATGCCCGGTCAGGACGATCAGGAAATACCTGGAAAGGACAGCCCATCTCCGTCCGGGTGCCAAGAACCTCTTCGTCTCTTCAGGCGTTAATAAGAAGCAAGTGTCCAAGAACACTATTTCCTTCTGGCTGAGACAAGTCATCACTAGGGCTTATGAAGAAGACAAGGTGGCAGTACCAGGCACTCCCCGTCCCCATGACATCAGAGGCCTGAGCACTTCCTTGGCCTTTGAGAGAAATATGGCAGTGGGCCAGATCCTGCAGGCCGGCACTTGGTCACACCAGTCGACCTTCACGGCCCACTAACTCAAAGACTACTCAAGAAAGTCTTTGGATGGATTCTCCATTGGGACAGTCATCGCCGCCCTCCAAGCTGTGTAGTGGCAGGCTGGAAGACGTCCCCAACAAGTGAATAGTCTCATCCCTACTTCGTCAGGAGAAGACTCAGTAGAGAAAATGTCAAGAGGTAACCCTAAAATTATAAGCGTAAGTTTTCCCTGCTACCCCCCTATCCGCTCTCTGTACCCCCGCATTACGTAGCCCTCCAGGCACCATGTGCCTAACCAAGTGGCAGAATGGCTCTCCCGCCTCCTAAAGTGTAAGTCTCCGAAGAGGTAATTCGAGGTAAAGTATTCGTGTCGGAACAAATGAAAAATTTTAAGTAATTTTTATTTTTCCTAACATACTTACCGAGAATTACCTCTGAGTAATGGCCCTCCCTTCCGTCCCCGAGTGCCATTCTTCTATTGCCGAGTCGGGCTAAACGGAGGACTTAATGAGATCCTGACCCGGGAAAAGCAGTGACCTGCCCTAATCCGGGCCGCAGGAATTATCCTGGCGGCGGGGGTAGGAACTATCGGGAGCGAGATAGGGGGGGGGGGGGTAGCACGGAAAATCTTGGTCGAGATTGAGAGAGGTCCAAGGACCCTCCGAAGAGGTAATTCTCGGTAAGTATGTTAGGAAAAATAAAAATTACTTAAAATTTTTCATATATATATATATATATATATATATATATATACATATATATATATACACACACACACACACACACACACACACACACACACACATATATATATATATATATATATATATATATATATATATATATATATATCTCCATCCCTTTCTGTACTGGTCATGGTCACCCATACTAAGGTTGATTTGCTGTGAGCGATCGGGCTAAAGTTTCCCACCACCACCAATAAGCAGTGGCCAGCGTGGTGATGAAAATGGACAAACCACAGACATGACTAAGAGCATGTGTGAGGCATTTGTCTTATATCGGACTGTAAAGCATTTGTCTTATATCGGACTGTAAATGTCATACATATATATATATATATATATATATATATATATAGATAGATAGATAGATAGATAGATAGACAGACAGATAGATAGATTTAATGATAATTTCAGTACAAACATTCGTGATTTTTATTTGTATCTTCAAGTAAAGCACAAAATTCCCTTGATATCGAATTAGCTCACAGAGATATTACTTCAATAATAAATATTTCTATCCAGGCAAGGATTTAGCGCCGATAGAAATGAGTAAACAGTATGACTTAGCCAATATAACTAAACTTACTTCTATTGACGTTAGGTTCGAATCCTTGGGAAGGCAGATATATTTACCATAAAAAATAAATCCTACGTGACTGGCAGAGTGAATTCAATATTAAAGGATATTTATGGCTTATTTAAAAGAAAAGAAATATACATCTATATATATATATATATATATATATATATATATATATATATATATATATATATACACATACACAGTATATATATATATATATATATATATATATATATATATATATATATATATATATATATAATCTACATATGCAGAAATATATACAAATGAACTTCATAAAGCTATGAACATATATAAAAAAGGAATCGGCTTAAAACAATTCAAATAAATCATTTACATAAAAACCTTCCCCAAAGGAACATTCGCTTAACCTTACAAAAAATAAACCATTTAGAAATACTCTGAAATCTTGACTATAAAACTACTTAAAACAACTTTCCAAAAGTTTCACCAAACTTCCTTCCTAAAATGAACACCCAGGAAACATTCATAGAAAAATCCATTGGAAACTATTACCAAAACCCATTCTTCGAAAACATAGAATAATGAAACAGTTTTCTCAAAATAAATCTCATAACATCTTAAAAAAGTTCTTCATAAAATATACGATAAAAACTCCATCCGAAAAACATTTTACATTCTTTGAAAAAACTATTCGCAAGCGTCTTTTTTATCTAATTCTCTAAATAAAAAAAAAAGTACAATTAGAACTAAAACTAGTGGCTTCTAAAATAATCTACACATTGATTGGATAAAAGACATTTAAATAATGACGCATTAGTATCAGAGAGAGAGAGAGAGAGAGAGAGAGAGAGAGAGAGAGAGAGAGAGAGAGAGAGAGAGAGAGAGAGAGAGAATCAATAGGCTGTTCTAACAAAGCCGAATGAAGCGGGGAAAGATATCTGGGATGAACTAATAGACTCTAGAGTTAATAAGGATTTCAGAGAAACCAATAATGACTGCACGGCAATTCGGGTGAATTCCTTAGTGAGGAGCTTAGAGATAAGAGCTTATGTACGGGTAAATGGAAAAAAAGAAGGCAATTCCATGCAGAAAGAATTGAGATAAGAATTGATACTTTTATAATACAAGCAATATAGCCTATCTTGAAATAATTCTGATATCTTGCAAACACTATTCTACAGTATCTATATAAAACTCTCTAGACTTCCTCTTTGTTTTAATTAGATCTTCAAATTAAACCATGTTTCCACTAAATTATCGTTCTTTATTCTTTCTACATAACCGGACCAGCTCAAGTATAGTCGTCTCAAAGCCAGTTATACAATTGTATACAAAATGCTACAATATGCGAGTTTCACTTCAATAGAGGAGAATTGGCTTAACAATCCATACAAATCCTTCGCACTTCACAATCTACTGCACATTCCCTTTTCCCCTCTTGCTTCAGCAATTCCGTTATTCACCTCATCTCTTCTCCTACAATCATTTGTTACTTTTGTTCCCAGAATCCTAACTTAAAACCAACTATCTTCCTACTTCTACCAATTAATTCATCGCTCCATTTACTTTCATTCACTCTCAACTTTCTCCAACTGAAAAACCTATAACAATTTTCTTTACATTTTCCGTTTCTCTTCACAATCCAAAATCAGCAATGTTTTATCTGTAACCATCACTCAAGACACATTACGAGTATATCTAAAACTAAAATCCTTTCCAAGACTTCTCTCATCATTCCCTCCTTAAGGATAATGAGCAGTCAAACAGACATAACACACGAAATCTATCACTCTCCCATCTGCATAATCAGACTCGCTTCGCTTTCGACATAATTTTTAACTCCTCTCAACATTTCTTTTCATTTATCCAAAATACCTTCCTTGTATTCTGGTTAAGAGTTCTGACATTTTCAAACTTCTCACATAACTGGTTCCGAGTTGTTCATAATAATCTAATAACACTCTTCACTGTCTGAACACGAGCAGTTCTCCCCGTCAAACTTGGTAACATCAACCTCATAAAATTATCATAGCCTCCAATATAACCCTTTTCCTTATACATATGAATAACTTTTCCTAATACATATGAAAAACTTTCCTACACAGATCTTCATTTAGAACCCCTAATTCTCACATGTAGTGGCCTACTGGACACGTTCCTGCCAGGCGATCGCCGGACTGGTGTTCGAGTCCCGCTCAAGCTCGAAAGTTTCTTATAGTGTCTGCAACCTCACCATTTTTGTAAGCTAAGGATTGGGGGTTTGATGGAGCCTATAAGTCTACCTGTTGAGTCATCAGCGGCCATTGCCTGGCCCTCCCTGGTCCTAGCTTGGGTGGCGAGGGGGCTCGGACGCTGATCATATGCATATATGGTTAGTCTCTAAGGACTTGTCCAACTAGCTAGGGCATTATCACCACCGTCCCTTGTCTCTGCCATTCATGAGCCGCCTTTAAACCTTCAAACAGAATCTGGGCAGTCAAGAAAAAGTTCATTACCATTACTGAGATTAAGAATCGTAATTCTCCTAATTCCTGGCGACTTGCATTTCTCATCCACTTGATGACCCTTCTTTCTGACCCCGCCAGTCATTTCATCAAAAAGAATTCTCAAGATTAAACTAAACCCTTCCATGATCCATCAATCAGTTCTGCCATTTTTCTCTACTCGACATTCAACAAATATCGACTCCATCAAACAAATACTTCTTTCCCCTCATTCCTCATCTTTTATCATGAGACCCAACTGCTCATGTAAGCGCACGTGTTTCACACACACACTCGTACAAGTAACAGTATTTTCTTTTAATTGTTTATCTCGCTGTACACCTTTCCGTTAACAGAACCTGTTTAAATCTGTCTATTATTAAATTGATCTGTTTAAAATTTTGAGCCCTTCTTTCACTGAAAATGTTGTTATAAAAGCTCGCTGTCTGTTGAAATAAAGGTAGTTAAGAGAATCCAGACTATAATGTATTAACATATATGGGTTATTTGAAATATGAAAAACACGTTTAAATGTACAAAATTTATCATCAATTGAATGCCAAGTTATAAACCTACCAATTAGCTACGATGGTGAAGATGGGTTGATTTCAATTCTAAGTACAAAAAACCTGAATTCGACCGGTATATGTATAGAAGAATTGTCACTGACTTTAATCTTTCTTCATGGCTAAGTGGTAAGGTCAATGTCATACAAGTATCCTGGATCAGGGTCGAAACCCGGCTAGTCTTTGAGTGATTCCACCTGGGGCTCTGATAGCGAGGTCGTTAAGAGAATCCAGACTTCAATGTATTAACATATATATCTTATTTGAAATATATTTATATATATATAAATATATATATATATAAATATATATATATATATATATATATATATATATATTTATATATATATATATTTATATATATATATATATATATATATATATATATATATATATATATATATATATATATATCACTAAACAATCATCAGCAGTTCAAGAATTACCTCACTACTGCCAGATGCCTGAAATCTCATAAAAAATACGACAGGGTACTCCTATTCCTAACCTCGCTAAAGTGGTCCATCCAACGTTACCTTTCTTCATCCTCGGTTGTTATAACCGATCCATCTCTCTTTTTAATGGGTATATGCTTCTTCTTCTTTGCTCCAGTAGAGATTTCATTAATAAATCTATGAGCAATTCTTACAAGAAAGCCACTCCCTGAATTCAAAACTTTGTCAGCCTCATCTGCTTTATTGTCTAAATATTCTCTACAGTCACTGCTGGCTTTTCTTTTGACCTCACTATCAATACTGGAATACTTAGCATGCTGTACCTTGTAATTTTCATTACTTCCTCAAAATCTTTCAACAATCAATTTCCGTCTTTGTCTCCTTTTTATAGTATCCCAAGTATCATTTGATATCCATGGTTTTCTCTTTGTAACTGCATGTCCCAAAATTTCACAACCAACTGACTGATATATGTCCTTAATTCCACACCATTCTTCATCAATTGTCTGCTCTTCGGTTCTTCAAGTCCCTAAGACTGCAAATCAATTATTACCTTCAATTGCAAATGTTTCTTGGCGCTCTTCTTCTAAAAGTTTAGTTGTATCAAATCTAGGTATTCTATCTACATTTCTGTTGGAGGCTTTCATTTTAATTTCAGTTTGGCAATGAGGAGTTGGTAATTACTACTAATATCTGCCTATATATATATATATATATATATATATATATATACACATATATATATATGTATATATATACATACATATATATATACATACATATATATATATACATACATATATATATATATATATATATATATATATATATATATATATAAAATACAGACACACATATACATACAAACATACATATATGATAAGGCTGCATACATACACAAAAATAGTTGATGACGCTGTCCTTATTCGCAAAGCTTGCTTACTAGAATGCATGAAATATCACATGAAGTTCGGTTTAAGATAAATAGAAGAAAGACAGAGATGATGAGAAAGGAATATGCAATGGAAGATGAAGTATCATTGGAAGGAGAAAAGAATAATGAGGTGGAAACTCTTAAATATTTAGGAACTTTGATATCTAATACAGGATTTTTAGAATTTGAGTTTAATGAGATATTGTAAAAAGTAAATCAGTCAATGGCTAAGTAAAGTAAAATTTCGAAATCAAATTACCTGAAAATACATATAAAAATCAGGCTATATATCAGTTTAGTGAGAGCGGAGTTTCTATATGGACAAGAGAACAAAGCCCTCAAAAGAACATTGGGGGTTAAATGGCAGGACATGATTAGAAAGGAAACTATAAGAGAGATTACTTGTGTGCCATATGTGGATGAGACCATGGTGAGGGGCAGATGAAGATGGTTTGAGCATGCTCTTCGCATTCCCCAAGTGAGATTAGTTCAACAAACTTTTAACTGGGCTCCACTAAGTACTAGAAGAGTTGGAAGACTTGGGGCTACATGGCTAAGTATTATGCAGCTTAAACTAGGAGATGATGAATGGCGAAGTATTGAGTTAAAACCTCAAGATAGAGACGACTGGCGAAACCTAACTGAGGCTCTTTGCGTCAATAGGCGTAGGAGATGATGATCATGATGATTATATATTTATATATATATATATATATATATATATATATATATATATATATATATATATATATATATATATATACGATAAGGCTACTTATGACCTCGCAGGTACACCAATCGGTCCCCCCAAAATATTTCATCATTGGTTCAAAAAGATGAAGAGGTTGTGGACATGAGTAAACCCTACCGTAATTTAAGTGGGACTTGAACTCGTAAACAAAGAAGTTTCAATCAGACTACCATAACCCATTAATATTCAAATGCGTACATTCTACATCCTACGCAGTCGAACCGGGCATAATAGAACATCTCCAAAAATAACAAAGGATAATAATAATAATAATAACAATAATAATAATAATAATAATAATAATAATAATAATAATAATAACAACAATAATAATAATAATAATAATAATAATAATAATAAAAAGTTGACCAAATAGTGTTCATGATTCTCATATGGAAGAGTAACCTTCCAATTGTCGCTACAGAAAATACTAAATCTTAATTATTTTCATAGTAGTAGTATAAGTAATAATGGTAGAGGTTGTAGTATTAAAGCTTTCATAGAAAAAAAAGTATTTTTCGGCCATAAAAAAGGCAACAAAATTCTTAACAACTTAAAGACCATACACAACTTCCCACAAGTGTTGAGGATGAATGGTAGGGAGGGAGTTAGAAGGTTTTGGGAGGAACCTTTTACGGGAAGAAGATCGAAAGGGAGGCAG
>NC_090744.1:35327947-35337947 GCF_036898095.1 Palaemon carinicauda
GGGAGCGAAATTCCTTCCTGGGGCGCCAGCCAGAGGCTATAATCGAAGGAGGTGGAACGTCACAATATTGAATTTGTCTTCTTTTTGTTCTTTTTTTTTTTGAAGAATACCGCTGGTCGAGGATGGGACTCATAAATATTTTTATTACCTCTCAGCGTCAGACAGTCAAGTTTTCAACAGTGAATTAAGTAAAAATTATGTACCCTATCCAAATATAAAGCTGTTCTCTCTCTCTCTCTCTCTCTCTCTCTCTCTCTCTATTTCTCTCTCTCTCTCTCTCTCTCTCTCTCTCTCTCTCTCTCTCTCTCCTCTCTACGGAGGAAGAGGAGGAGGAGGAGGAGGAAGATGCCTTGTGTACAGAAAGTAGGATTCAACTAGTGACAGCAGCATGAATACCAAAAACAATTGTTTTCCTTTCTTTGAAGAGGCGTTATAGAAATAAGCTTTCCTTTCAGAACAATGATGTTTTAACTTTGCATATTGACAGACAAAGAAAAAAAGTCAAGGTTTTCTTAAGAACAAAAACCAACATATTGGAAACTCAACACAGTAAAGTAAAAATTTGGAGGTTGGAGATAACGAGAAAAAAATAAAACCATGATAAAATATTTGTTTTAACTTTGCATATTACCATTACCGCTATTGGAGAAACTAAAAAGAAAAGCCAAGATTCTTTTTAAGTAAACAAATCAACAGAATGGGCACTTGACCCTCTAAAGTAAAAACTGGGAGATGGGAGATATAGGACAGCTTCTTCATAAGGAATTCAGATAAGGAAAACAAAAGCAAGAGAAGAATTCTAGAGCTTCGTAATAAAGACAAATAAAAGGTTACCTAACGTCATGAGAGGAAGACTGGTTTCCAAAGGCTGACAGATATCATCCGCCCCCCCCCCCTCCAACGAGAAAAACAAATTCTCTTACCTTCTTTTATTTAAAAACAAATTCTCTTACCTTCTTTTATTTTTTTTTTTATTTTTTTTTTTTGTCAAAGACCAATGTGACGGTAAGTAATTTCCATATCATATTTCACAATTTTAGCTGATAATGGTGGAGGGTTTTATTTAAAATGCATGAGGCAGAGTAGAATATTTTGATGAGAGAGAGAGAGAGAGAGAGAGAGAGAGAGAGAGAGAGAGAGAGAGAGAGAGAGAGAGAGAGAGAGAGAGAGGGAGAGAGAGAGAGAAAAAAAATAAGAAAATACTTAGCTTACAGAAACTGAAATTACGACATCAAAGAATGTTGGTAAATAGTGGAGACTTGAGTGTTCGTTTTACTTCTACAGCGATTTACAGCATCTTCAAGTAACGTTATTTTATTTTTCAATGTATTCTATATCACAAACGTTTAATGGTAAAGAAACCTGAAATAAGTGAAATAGTAAACCGAGAGTTTGATATTGCCTTTCTTTATAAGCTACCAAAGTTTTTAAAACATTTTACCTCTGCGCTTTTATGAAAGGCAATTTATTTAATATATACTCTTCTCTTCCCCTCCTCTGCTCTGCCACCCCCCCCCCCCCCAACGTTTCCTCCCTCTCTGCTTCTAATGTATCTTTTCTCTCTATTTTCGCTCTCTTTCTCTAACACATCCACGTATTCTCTGAGGCATCCTCTCCTACTTCCCAAATGTATCACTTTCTCTTCCCACGAATTATTTTCTCATTTCCTTTGTCTATTATTTCTAATATATACACACATTCTCTTCCTTTTATGTATCTCTTACCTTTAATAAATCCATTTCCTCTACTACGTACCCTTCCTGTAATGCATCTTCTTCTTTCTCTGATGAATCCCTTTCCCTAATGCATCCTTTTCATCTTTATCTGATGTATCCACTTCTCTAATGCTCTCTTTTCTTATTTCTGATCTATACACTTAATCTAATGTATCCTTTTCATCTTTCTCTGATGTATCCCGTTACCCTAAGCTAATGTATTCCTTTCATCTTTGTCTGTGTATCCCATTCTCCTAATGCATCTTTTTACTCTTTCTCTGATGTATCCCCTTCCTTTATTGTATCATTTTCCTCTTTCTATGATGTATCCCCTTCCCCTGATGCATCTTTTTCCTCTTTCTCTGGTGTATCCCCTTCCTCTAATGTAACCCTTTCATCTTTCTCTGATGTATCCCTTTCCCCTAATGCATTTTTATCGTTCTCTGATGTATCCCCTTCCCCCGATTCATCCTTTTCCTCTTTCTCTGATGTATCCCCTTCCTTTATTGTATCATTTTCCTCTTTCTATGATGTATCCCCTTCCTCTAATGTAACCTTTTCCTCTTTCTCTGATGTATCACTTTCCCCTAATGCATTTTTTTTATCTTTCTCTGATGCATCCCCTTCCCCTAATGCACATTTTCCTCTTTCTCTGATGTATCCCCTTCCCCTGATCCATATTTTTTCTCTTTATGATGTATCTCCTTCCTCTAATGTAACCTTTTCCTCTGTCTCTGATGTATCCCCTTCCTTTATTGTATTCTTTTCCTCTTTATGTAATATTTCCTTTTCCTCTTTATGTAATATTTCCTTTTCCTCTTTATGTAATATTTCCTTTTCCTCTTTCTATGATGTATCCCCCTTCATCTAATGTGTGAATTCCTATTTCTCTGATGTATCCCCTTCTCCTAAAGAATCTTATTCCCCTTTCTCTGATGTATCTGCTTCCACTAATGCATCATTTTTCTCTTTCTCCGATGTATCCTCTTCCCATAATTCATCATTTTCCTCTTTCTCTGATGTAACCCCTTCCCCTATTGTATCCTTTTCCTCATTCTCTGATGTATCTCCTTCCCCTAATGCATCTTTTTCCTCATTCTCTGGTGTATCCCCTCCTCTAATGTATCTTTTTCCTCTTTCTCTGATGTATTCCCCTTCTAATGTACCTTTTTCCTCTTTCTCTGATGTATCCCCCTTCTCCTAATGCATCTTTTTTCCTCTTTCTCTGATGTATCCCCTTCCCCTAATGCATCTTTTTCCTTTCTCTTGTGTTTCCCCTTCTCGTAATTATTCCTGCCCACTTTCTCTGATGCCCCCCTTCCATTAATGTATCCTGTTCTCTGATGTCTCCCTTCCTTTAATGTATCCTGTTCCTCTTTGTCTGATGTATTCCCTTCCTCTAGTAAATAATTGTTCTCTTTCTCTAATGTATCCCTTTCCCCTAATGCATTTTCTTCCTCATTCTCTGATGCAACCCCCCGCCACATATCCTTTTCCTCTATCTCTAGTCTATCCCTACTCCTAATGCATCTTTTTCCTCTTTCTCAGATGTATCCCCTCCTCCTAAAGCATCCTTTTCCTCTCTAATGTATCCTTTTCTCTTTCTCTGGTGTATCTTGTTCGTATAATGCATCTTTTTCCTCTCTCTTTGGTGTATCCCTTTTCACTAATGCATCTTTTATCTCTATCTCCTGTGTATCCCCTTTCTTTAATGCATCTTTTTCTTTGTTGCATCCCCTTCCTCTGATTTATCCTTTTCCTCTCTCTCTCTCTGATGTATCCCCTACCTTTATATCCTTTCCTCTTTCTCTAGTGCATCCCCTTCCTCTTATAGATGTTTTTCCTTGTTTCTCTGCTGTCTTCCTTTCCCCTAATGCATCTTTTCCTCTTTTTTCTTTTGAATCCCCTTTCTCTAATGTATTCTTTTCCTCTTTCTAAGATGTATCTCCTTTCCCTAATGCATCTTTTCCTCTTTCTCTGATATATCTCCTCCGCTAATGCCATACTTCTCCTCTTTCTCCGATGTATCCCCTTCCTCTAATGCATCCCTTTCCCCTTCCTTTAATGCATCCCCTTTCCCCTTCCTCTAATGCATCCCTTTTCCCTTCCTCTAATGTATCCCTTTCCTCTTTTCCTGATGTATCCCCTTCCCCTAATGTATCTATTTTCTTATTCTTTTACGTATCCCCTTTCTCTAATATATCTTTTTTCATCTTTCTCTGATGTATCCCCTTCCCCTAATACTCGTATGTCCTTTCTCTCTCTTTCTGATGTATCCCCTTCCCTTAATATAGCCTTTTCCTCTTTCTCTGATGTATCCCCTTCCCCTACTGTATCCCTTTATTATCATTATTACCAGACAAGCTACATCCTTATATGGAAGGAAAGCAGGGTGCTATAATCGCAGGGGCTCCAACAGAGAAAAAATAATCCAGTGAGAAAATGAAACAAGGAACTCATAAGAGAAGTAACGAACAAATAAAATTGAATTTTTTAAGAACAACAACGTTAAAATAGATCTTTCATAAACACTATAAATTACTACCCTCACCAAGAGGAAAGTAGCCACGCTATAATTACAGTGCAGTTGTTAATCCCTTGAGCGAAGAAGAATTGTTTGGTTTATCTCAGTGCTGTCAAACACATAAGGACAGAGGAGAATGTGGCAGGAATAGACCAGACTATTCGGTGTACATGTAGGCAAATAAAAAATGAGCCGTAACCAGATAGAGGGATCCAATGTAGTACTGTCTTTCCTCTTTCTTTGGTGTATCTCCCTCGTGTATCCTTTTCCTCTTTTCATGATGTATCCTTCTCTCTTAATGTATCCTTTTCCTCGCCACCTTTGCAAGGGTGATCATTTCAAGTCATGCAATTAATACTTCCAAGTCAGAAGGGTTTAATACACTCTATGCTCTCCCTCCGCGAGCTCTTTGATTGTCAATGATTATCAAGGCTGAAAAAGACCTCCTTCTTATCAAACATAATTCATCTTATTCCTTCGTTAATACCTTTGATTAGAATGACAATCGAGTCTATTTATATTCAAACACTGCAAAGGTATGTTTGGATAGATCTCAACTAAGGTCGAGTTTAAGGAATAAGAATCTTATTAGCTACTTCTCATACAATGAACAAATACACTCATATATGCATATAAACATGAAAGGATGCTAAGCTAGTCCAAATATTGCTGTTTATAAACGCTTCAGAATTACACAATACGGACTTCGGTCTCTGCCTATGTATCTACTCATCAGTGTCCTCTTATATGCATTACCCTGGATTATCACTCCCCATTCGCTTCAATATGTATAATTTTAGACTCCCTAATGATCATTATACAATAAAATAACACTTCCCAAGTGTTTATGTCTAACAGCTAGTAGGTTGGCCAGGGCACCAGCTACCCGTTGAGATACTACCACTAGAGTGTTATGGGGTCTTTTGTCTGGCCAGATAGTACTACATTGGATCCTTCTCTCTGGTTACGGTTCACTTTCCCTTTGACTATACACTCACACACCAAATAGCCTGGCCTATTCTTTACATATTCTCCACTGTCCTCATACACCCTACAACACTTAGATTACCAAACAATTCTTCTTACTGCGCTGTAATTGTTCAGTGGCCACTTTCCTCTTTGTAAGGGTAGAAGAGACTCTTTAGATATGGTAAGCAGCTCTTCTAGGAGAAGGACACACCAAAATCAAACCTTTGTTCTCTAATCTTGGGTAGTGCCATAGCCTCTGTACCATGGTCTTCCACTGTCTTGGGTTAGAGTTCTCTTGCTTAAGGGTACACTCGGGCACACTGTTCTATCTTATTTCTCTTCCTCTTGTTGTGTTAAAGTTTTTAAAGTTTATAAAGTGATATTTATTTTAATGTTGTTGCTCTTCTTAAAATATTTAATTTTTTCCTTGTTCCCTTTCCTCATTGAGCTATTTTCCCTGTTGGAGCCCCTGGGCTTATATCATCCTGCTTTTCCAACTAGGGTTGTAGCTTAGCAAGTAGTAATAATAATAATAATAATAATAATAATAATAATAATAATAATAATAATAATATACTCCCCTCTGAATAATAGGCAATCACATCCTTGTGTACATGGCTGCTTTACATTTCAATATTTTGACTATGCAAAGGGGTTGTTAATAAAATGTATAATAAATATTTATATATTTGTATTACTCACAACGTTGCCTGGGGGAGTGTAAATAATCCAAAGGGAGTGCTAAAAATGTATAGAAACGACTGGGGGAGCGGAAATTATACGTAAATTTATAATATTGACTGGAAAGTGCGATATCTGAGGAAGTTACCAAAACAAATGTTACGCCGGCACCAACGATCGATCAATTCATCAAGATTTTAGATACTATATTACGATTTATAGATATGGGCCATATGGCCATTCGGTTATGTGCAACTGCTATTGAGCAATATTATCCATGTAGCCGAGCTTCAAGTGGATTAAGAATTACCACCGATTAGTCATTACAAAAGACGTAAACCACAGGATAAAATCAGATTCAATTCATAGAGCAGACTAGCCTAATCACTATTCATTCTCTTTCACTGCTACGAAAACATAATGCGCTAATTGCGTAAAGGAGAAAACAAAAAAGATAGCTGTTCATAATTACCCAAAGGATAAGAAATAACATTGTAAAAGAATAACCAATTATCTCTATTTAATTAGTGGCCCAAAGAATACACTAACAAACAAAACATATATTAAGTAAAAAGACAAAGCACGGCTTTCGAGCAAAGAACCTCAGCGTTTCCATATTACTTTGGTCCTTGACTTTCAACTATTTTCCATAAGCACACCTAATTTCACTTACAATTCCTTTCTTACTATCTCAGCTGACATTGTACTCGAACTAATTTTGAAGGTCACAATCCAGGCAACAGCTTGGATGAGTTAGGTTTAAAGGTCGCCCATGAATGGTAGACGTAAAGGGACAGTGACATTCCCTGGCATGATGCCCTACAGACTGAACACAAAACCGCATGATCAACTCCCAAGCCCCTTTCTACCCAAGCTAGGATTGGGGAGGGCCAGGCAATGAAGGCTGTTGACTCAGCAGGTAGACATATAGCCTCCCACAAACCACCCCATCCTAACCTCACAAGGATGGTGAGGCTGCTGACACAACAAGAAACTATCGAGCTTGAGCTGGATTCGAATCTCAGTTCAGCAGAACGCCAAGCAGGGACGTTTCCAATAGGCTTTTCGAGGGTGATCTCAGTATTACTCCTTTTTTTTTTCTTTTTAAAGAAAGCAAAATAGCCTGTAATAATTCAACATCACATAATGTCCAAACGTGAATTAGAAGGAAAGAACAGAGTAATGTATAACAAAATTAATAGAATGGAAAGTAACATTTAATATAATGAAGCCAATACTAATTATGGAAAATCAGCACAAAATTGAAATAACCCATGCTGTAATTTCGGTTTAAATTTACCCACATATTAATAGCATTTTGAACTAATAATTGAGAGAAAAAACAACTATTTACCTCACTGATCGACAGTAATGCATCAATCACTTAACATTGTATCTTTCCTAACAAGTGAAAACTTACGCATTTAACCAGCTAGTACGTGATACTTCCTTACTTCACGAACCTATCAACTTTTGACGGATGCATCTCGAAATTCCGACAAGTAATGAACCAAACGTTATACATAAGGGAAAATACTATTTAAGCAGCAAAACGTTCCACCTCCCAAATGCAGAATGAAAAAAAGCTTAAGACATAATTTAATGACCGTCTTTGTCCATAATTTGATAGGATAAGTGCACAAAAACAACAAAAGCAACAACCACAACAACAACTAATACTACTACTACTACCACCACCACAGGCATGTTTTCCCTAAACTTCGTACAATTCCCTTCTCCAAATCTCCAAACATTTCCATACACTTCGTCTGACAATTTCAACCAATAATTTATCTTAGGAACACCATATTGGTTGAGGGGATGGAATTACACTTTCAAATAAATTTTAAGATAAAAAAAAATATTTGTCCGAAGAGATGCTGTCTTCGACTTTTTGACGCCATAAGATATTGTCTATTCATTATAAACGTAAATTAACCTAACCAAGTACCTTATCTCCCCTATATAAAAAAGAGCAAGTCTCTGGATACCTATCTATTATATATCTATCTATCTTTCTATCTATATATATATATATATATATATATACACGTGTACATGAGAGAGAGAGAGAGAGAGAGAGAGAGAGAGAGAGAGAGAGAGAGAGAGAGAGAGAGAGAGAGAGAGAGAGAGAGAGCATCATAGAATAAACGTCCGTTATTCATAATTACATTCTATGTTATGAAATTCGTAATTCAGCCGCATTTTCCCCCCAACGTCAAACCGTAACGCCATACCGGAATTTACCGTTCAAATAAACGTATAACTGATGAACTAACATGACGTTGATGAAATTTGTTTGTTATATTAATTATTACAAACTAAATAACTTGTAATTTGTAACACCGATACTGTAGGTTTAATGCAATGCTGGTATCACACGCTTCCCTTTAATATTGATAAATCGATCACTCTCTTAATCTCTTTGTTTATTCGGATCTCATTGTGACTATCTGCCAACTGCATACTCCCAAGGCATGATGTAAGCTTTTGAAACAATTATCTATTATTATTATTATTATTATTATTATTATTATTAGCTAAGCCACAACCCTAGTTGGAAAAGCAAGATGCGATAAGCTAAAGATGTCCAAAAGGAAAAATGGCCTAGTGAGGAAAGGAAATAAAGAAAATACAAGAAAAGAAATGAATATCTTTAAAATAGATCTTTCATAAATAAACTATAAAATGAGACTTATGTCTGTCTGTTCAACATGAAAACATTTACTACAAGTTTGAAATTTTGAAGTTCCACCGATTCAATTGCCTGATTAGGAAGATCTTCCACAACTTGGACACAGCTGAGATAAAACTTCTAGAATACTATGAAGTATTGAGCCTCGTGATGGTGAAGGCATGACTATAGTCAATTTTTTTTTAGTGAGGCAGATTTACACCGACTCTCAGGGGTGCCCTTTTAGCTCGGAATAGTTTCCTGATTGGTTGGACAAGATCATTCTAACCAATCAGATAGCAGGAAACTTTTCCGAGCTAAAAGGGCATCGCTGCGAGACAGTGCAAATGCGCCTCATTAAAATAAATCGAGTATAGTGGGAGGATGTGTCCATAAAGGTTTTAATTACATACATTTCTTTCAGGTCACGCTCAGCGGCACTACCAGACGTATGCCTACTCAGTCTCTCCCCATCCCTCGGGTAGGGTGTTGACAGAGTAGTCATACCCTTGTGAGAGTGGTTACCTCAAGAGGAAAGGAGGAGGGGTTGAATCTGTGCGTATATCTATCTAAATATTTAGCCGATATTTTTGTCGAGTCATGTACACTAATTCTAGAAGAATAACCAATTAAGAATTGGCAAATTTTCGTATTTTTTTTACAATGGGTAGCAACCTGGAAGGGATTAAGCTGAAAGTCTAGGTACGAAAAATCAAGGGTTTCAATAAACCACCGACACATTTTCACCTTTTCGTTAGCATATTTAGGTCAATGTGACATTAAAATATCTTTTCCAAACTGTGAGTATGAAAAAGTCACTTAATATTTATACATGAAACATTCACAATCCAATCATCGAAGCTATATTTCTTGTGAAGAGAGAGAGAGAGAGAGAGAGAGAGAGAGAGAGAGAGAGAGAGAGAGAGAGAGAGAGAGAGAGGAGAGAGAGAGAGAGAGCAAAATCTTTTCATCAATATTCCTAATAAACTCGAGTGGTATAAATCTTTTTTTTACAGTGATTTCGAGCAACAGTTAAAATACTTCTAAGAGAAAATATGTACCAAATTAAAAACAGAAATCAATTCCAGTGAAATTCGTTAACAAGTTTCCTTGAACGACGTCTTTAATCACTCTCACGCTTCAATAACTAGTGACAGAAAATACTCTCAGCGAAATGTTTTTTTTTTTATTTCTTATTCAATACTTTCCGAAATACATCGCGAGGAATTGGTTCACCTTGTTTTTATTTATTTAGCTTTCTTCATTTGTCTATGCTTTCATTTTAATTCAATGAGTCCCTTCTTTACTGATTTTCTTATTTACCTTTACTTAACCGTCAATTTTGTAATTATTTCTTTATTTATATCTCTGCATCGTGGAGAAGAAAGGCTTACTTATGGCTCGTCTAGTGAATAGGAAGAAAATGAAAAATAAGAA
>NC_090744.1:35342947-35355447 GCF_036898095.1 Palaemon carinicauda
GAATTTAGGATATATAAACAGGCGCTGGGCCCTGTTAAGCCATTCAACACCAAGTGCAAGTTAAAAGAGGGTCGGCAGCAAGAGGGAAGAAATGATGGAGGGAAGGAGTCTAAGTAGAAGGATATAAAGAAGAAGGATATAAGGCAAGTAATGTTTACATTGCACTTCTTAGTATCATCATCATCACCAGCTGTAACTAGATCAATGCAAAACAAAGGCCTAGAAAGTGTCCTTCCAATTCCCTCTGCTTATGAGCTTTCTATGTCAATATCTACCCATAAGTTTTCTTATCTCGTCAATCCATCGTCTTATCTTCCTTCTTCTGCTGGTTTTACAATCTCTAGGGACCCATTCTGTTATTCTTAATGTCCATCTATTATCTGTCATTGATATTATATGTCCTGCCCATGTCATTTTTCTTTTTCTTACATGTAAGAATATCATCTACTTTACCTTGCTCTCGTAGCCATGCTGCTCTTTTTCTGTCTCTTGGCGTTATTCCCATCATTTTTCTTTCCATAGCTCTTTGAATTGCAACTAGCTTATGTTCTAAGGCTTTTTAGTAAGGCTCCAACTTTACGATGCATAAATTAATAACAGGTAGGACCATCTGATTAAATACTTGTTTTTTAGAGTAAGTGTCATTTTGAATTTCATATTCTCATTTTGTTTACCAAGAGCTTATCCTTATCCTTTCATTTTCAGTTTATTGTCCAGCGAAAAACACTGTTTGTCCTACGTATATTCATTAACAATCTCTAGAGGTTTGTTTGTGGTAGCTCAAGTCCAACTGATTACTGCCCAATTTCCATAACTCCCATATTATCTAAAGTTTTTGAACGTCTTCTGACAAAACGTCTAATAAGTTTGCTGAAGGTAATCATCTGCTCCCTAGTTTGCAATTTGGTTTTCGTAAAGGCCTTGGAGCATGTGATACCCTTCTTACAATCTCCAGTGCTGTACAGAAATCCTTTGATTATGGTCAGGAAGTTTGTATGATTGGTCTTGATTTTAGTGCTGCATTTGACCGTGTCAATCATGAGGCCCTTGTTTTCAAACTAAATAAAGTTGGGAGTGGGTGGGTAGTTTCTTAGCATTATTATTGATTTTTTAAGTAATAGATCTCAAAGAGTTATTGTTGATGGGCACCATAGTGAGTATAGGAATGTGATATCTGGTGTTCCACAGGGTAGTGTTCTAGGCCCATTACTTTTCATACTATATACACATGACATGCGGTTTGGCCTAGAAAACAAGCTGGTTGCATAAGTAGGTGATGCTACTCTCTTTGCTGTAAGATCGCAATAGCCCACTACAGAGAGTTTGTCTATTTCGTCATCATTATTATAGATCTCACCTAAAGTTTTCACGCAAAGGAACAAGATATAAATCTGTTTTCTGAAAATTCTAGCGTGTCTCTGTTGACCTAAAAAGGTTCAATTATGTACCTGGTTGTTTATAGAATGTGGTGGATTGCAGTCATAGTAGAAAAGGACATGAAACCATTGACGACCAAAACACACACACACACACACACACACACACATATATATATATATATTATTATTATTATTATTACTATCCAAGCTACAACCCTAGTTGGAAAAGCAGGATGCTATAAGCCCAGGGGCTCCAACAGGGAAAAATAGCCCAGTGAGGAAAGGAAATAAGGAAATAAATAAATGAAGAGAATAAATTAACAATAAATCATTCTAAAATAAGAAACAACGTCAAAACAGACATATCATATAATAAACTATCAACAACATCAAAAACAAATATGTCATAAATAAACTATAAAAAGACTATGTCCGCCTGGTCAACAAAAAAGCATTTGCTCCAACTTTGAACTTTTGAAGTTCTACTGATTCAACCACCCGATTAGGAAGATCATTCCACAACTTGGTCACAGCTGGAATAAAACTTCTAGAGTACTGCGTAGTATTGAGCCTCGTGATGGAGAAGGCCTGGCTATTAGAATTAACTGCCTGCCTAGTATTACGAACAGGATAGAATTGTCCAGGGAGATCTGAATGTAAAGGATGGTCAGAGTTGTGAAAAATCTTATGCAACATGCATAATGAACTAATTGAACGACGGTGCCAGAGATTAATATCTAGATCAGGAATAAGAAATTTAATAGACCGTAAGTTTCTGTCCAACAAATTAAGATGAGAATCAGCAGCTGAAGACCAGACAGGAGAACAATACTCAAAACAAGGTAGAATGAAAGAATTAAAACACTTCTTCAGAATAGATTGATCACCGAAAATCTTGAAAGACTTTCTCAATAAGCCTATTTTTTGTGAAATTGAAGAAGACACAGACCTTATATGTTTCTCAAAAGTAAATTTACTGTCGAGAATCACACCTAAAATTTTGAAAGAGTCATACATATTTAAAGAAACATTATCAATACTGAGATCCGGATGTTGAGGAACCACCGTCCTTGACCTACTTACAATCATACTTTGAGTTTTGTTAGGATTCAACTTCATACCCCATAATTTGCACCATGCACTAATTCTAGCTAAATCTCTATTAAGGGATTCACCAACCCTAGATCTACATTCAGGGGATGGAATTGATGCAAAGAGAGTAGCATCATCTGCATATGCAACAAGCTTGTTTTCTAGGCCAAACCACATGTCATGTGTATATAGTATATATATATATATATATATATATATATATATATATATATATATATATACAGTATATATGTATATATATATATATATATATATAC
Source organism: Palaemon carinicauda (assembly GCF_036898095.1). NCBI lineage: Eukaryota > Metazoa > Arthropoda > Malacostraca > Decapoda > Palaemonidae > Palaemon > Palaemon carinicauda. The sequence continues at coordinate 35,345,697 of NC_090744.1, forward strand.
ACATATACATATATATATACATACACACATATATATGCATATATATACATAATATATATATATATATATATATATATATATATATATAATAAAAACAAAGAGAGCTACTTCTAGTTCATTGCAGGACAATGGCCTCAGACATGTCAATTTATGTTTGGGGTTTGATAATGGTGGCCCTGACTAGTACAGCTTTGCTTGATTATGGCGATACACAAACCCTTTCACCACGTTAAGGTATCCCCACTCAGAAGGGGATATATATATTATATATATATATTATATATATATAGTGTATATATATACAGTATATATATATGATATATATATATATATATATATATATATATATATATATATTATATACTGTATATATTAAATATAAATAATATATATATACAGTATATATATAATATATATATATATAAAATATATATATAATATATAATATATATATATATATATATATATATATATATATATATATTTATATATACACACAGTTTATATATATATATATATATATATATATATATATATATATATATATATATATATATATATTTATATAAGCATAAAATATATATATAATTTTCTTTACGTCTTTATCTTCCTAAATATGACAATAAAATACAGCAGAATCCAAAAGAAAAGAATACTGGTCAAAAAACCTCGAGCACTTTCGTGCAGATACCTAGGAGTTGGTTACAAAGAACACGAAAAAAAAAAAAATTAAAACGCGTTCATAAAAATGATCATTGAGGTCAAGTAGAGTTGAACACAAACTGAACATATCACATTTGTTTTTGTTATTTATTTTCTTCTTTTTTTTTTGTCGATGTGCATCGGATTTTTTCGGAGAACATTTCTTACTTCGTTTTACATTTTTCACAATTTCTCTTTTCAGTAAAAGGAGAATATTAATTTTTTCTAATAATTCTAACCTCATTTCACTCATTACTTTCGAATATTTGCTTTCCTTGTTCTACATTTTAATTCAATTATTATTCATTCTCTTTTTAAAAACCACTTTCCAATTCGCATTCCTTCATTGTCCTCATCCCTTCGAAAATCTTCGCATCATTCTGCCCATCATTCCATAAGTCTCATTCCCTTCTCATTCTCCATTTCCTTCCTTGAACCTTCATTCCACTACATTTAGCTGCGCATATATTTCCCCTTCACTCTCCATTCTATATTTGTTTCTCCAGATTCCATTACTGACGAGACATGAGCGCTGCTGCGAAGTGAACAATTTCAGTTTTGGCAGCTTTTATGAATAAACAACGCCATCGTTATCTGATGAGATCCTCTTCACACGCCAGATGAAATATATACGCTCGAGGGAAGGAGGGGAAGGGAGGAGGGAGGGGAAACGAGGGGAAAGGAAGGGAAAGGAAGGGTGCTTACTTTTTATGTCGCCATTCTCCCGAAGAGACGAACGCCAGCCTTTAGTAGTCTTCGCCAATATTCTAGGCACGATAGTGGTTCTATTTATTTCAAAATTGTTCGTCTGTTTTTTCTTTAAGGTTTAATGGTATGTCTCAGATCCCTACACATTTCTCTTTTCATGGCTCTTACTGTCTTTTTTTATGTCGAGTTCACAAGTACGTCACAAATCAAAGCAAAATACTTCCTTAAAAACTATCTTTCATGTCAAATTCAAATGTACGTCACAAATCAGAGCACATTATCTACTTTTAGATTCTTCGTCTTGGATCTCTTTTTTATGGTAAATTCAAAACTACGTCTCATATTGGTGTGTTATTCATTTTAAGATAGCAAACGGTTATTTTTTGTATCCAATTTAAAAATACGTCGCTTACTACGGAATAATTTCTTCTATTTCACAAAAACAACAAATTCGGGGAATATTCAAAGAGTTTTCTGGCCAAAACAGACGGTTGCCCTCAACCTGACATAAAATTAAAATCACCTTTCATATTCAAAAGACCTGAGAACACGAGACCTATCCTCAAATATAGTAGTAACAGAATAAAATATTTGAACACGAATATCAGACATAATGGTTACCCGATAGGATTTCAGCAGACCTATATACTCCCCACTGTACTTCTATGATAGGATTAAAACAAGTCTTTTCTGACCACACAGCTTGATATTATTTTAAGATTTCGACATTTCTGGTCCCACCTTCTACTTGCAAGAGTGGGATAACATTATTTCAACAAGCCTGACCAGATTACCATGATTGGCAAAAAGATTTATTCAATTCCGATCATGATCGATTGCTGTACGGGAAGATTTCACAAATCAAGGTCTAATTATATCTATAAAAAAACACCTTTTACACACACAAACCAATGAAAATTAGGTTTAGTACCTTCTTAATTAAGGGGGACCCGTGCAATCAAAACATGCTTGTCTTTACTAGCTACGACTTGGGTTTTTCGGCTTTTATTGACTTCAAGGGAAACTAGATTTTCCCCCTGTGTTTTTATTAGAATACATCGTACAAACATTTAAATAAATTTTATTTACAGTCACCAGGACCATTTCTAGGTATTAAAATTTTAAGGTGATAACTGACATTACACATACATATGGAATACAGTTTGCAACGGCAGCAAACATCATTCCTTCATAATCACCATTCAGACGAATAAAAAGACATTTCACTTGTTACTTCAATCTTGAGTATATCTCAAATTAAACTATAAATTCCAGCTGTCGCGTCAACATAAATCAATCACATGAAAATGAAAAAAAAAATTACTATAATTAAGACATATACTAGCTAAAACTACTACAGAACTAAAATAATCACGTTTTGAGTTTGGAGGAAAGGAGAGAAACAGGAACTTGCGACTTCTAAAACAACTCACAAGGCATTTTTGCACCAAGAGTAGTATACATCATGAAAATAATTTCGGACCTTTATCACAACTGTCAATTAGAACTGTTTAACTTGACATTTGATACAATTGGCACTCAAAATTATTTAACCCGACTTTGAATACAGCTGGGACTTGGAATGGTTTAACATGACCTCGGACACAATTGGTACTCAAAATTGTTTAACCTGACCTCGGACACAATTGGCACTCAAAACTGTTTAACCTGACCTTGGACACAACTGGCACTCAAAACTGTTTAACCTGACCTTGGACACAAGTACGACTCAGAACTATTTAACCTGATCTTGGACACAATTGGCACTCAAAACAATTTAATCTCAACATGGAAACAGCTGGCACCCAGAACAGTTCAACCTGAACTTGGATACAATAGACACTCAAAACTCTCTAACCTTACCTTGGACACAATTGGCACTCAAAACTATTTAACAACCTGTAGGTTGCATTTCTCGTGTCAGTCAACTTATTTGTATTAAAGAGGCATACGTGTTATCACATAAGATAATGTTCATTAAAAAATTCCTATTATATATTTTTTTCCTATTCCTGGCTGTCTAAATTATCTTAAAAAATTCATGCCTTTTTATAAACTAAACTTCGCAAACTAAGAGATGAATGGTGATGAAAGAAAGTTCATAACCGATTGGTTTCAAGGAAGCGAAAACTTCCAATTAAATATCAGGTTAAGAGTTCCATCAGTTTTCAAATGTATCTCAACCCTAAGACAATAACAACAGCAATGAAAGACTAAAGAAAAAAATATTATTTATGCAGCATAGATTTTAGTATTAATAAAACAATAAAACTATTTGCTAAAGATATAAAAAGACGAGAAATGACCTGACTTGTAAACAATTATAAAAATTGAATTTCTAATAAAAAAAAATGTCTTGCTCCAGAGACAGCCTGGGGGGGCGGGAGAGGAAGCATATTTGGGAACGAAGTAACTATTAATAAATTCCTGTTTCGGCCTGGAAAATTGAAGAAAGCCAGTCAACGCTGATCCAGGTAAAATGTCATGGAATATATCTCTGTCTCTGCAAATAAACGTTGCAAAGCAATAATGCCGAGACTGCAGAATTTTTTAAACGCTAAGGGGCACATTAAGAAGAGCTTCAAGGCCAGATGGCCGAGACAAAAATGAGCTTCTGAGAAAAATTGGAGCTTTAAAAGGAAGGTTTCAGACCATGATGTGTTCAGATAGATAATAGTTCAGAGAAACATAAGATTGAAAGCTGATCTATTGAGACAATGAAGCTTCAAAGTATTAAACGTTAGGGCAAACACAATTTTCAAAGCCATAACATTGAAACTGAAGTGAGACAAATAAATTGCAAAACTACCATTTAGATAAAAATGAAGTTACAAACCTATTAAGCTGATACAGAAAATGTTTAAACTATCAAAGTGTTGAGGTAAACACCAAGTTTTAACTGTAGATAAAAGAAAGTCAAAGTTAAAAATACAAAGTTAACAAAAAAAAAAAAAAAATTTAACCGCCCCCCCCCCCCCCCAAAAAAAGTTAGAAAATAAATTTCAAAGCCATAAAGTAAAAATATTCAAGATAATATCTAAGAGATAATTTGCAGACAAAATTCCGATTCGGAGATATTATTATTATTATTATTATTATTATTATTATTATTATTATTATTATAATCAATTGCTAAGCTACAACCCTAGTTGGAAAAGCAAAATACTATAAGCCCAAGGGCTCCAACAGGGAAAATATCCCAGTGAGGAAAGGAAACAAGGAAAAATAAATATCTTAAGAATAATAAATCAATTTGACACTCATAATGAGACAAAACATTTTGAAAATCTCCAACGTTTAGACGAGATAAGTTTTAAAGCCACACCGTGGAAGCAAGGGAAGACATAAAGCCATGTGATTATGAAAAAAAAAAGGGAAGTTTTAAAGCCTTAATAACGGAGAACATAAAGGAGTTTCAAACCGATGATGTCAGAGCGAGAGAGGAATAGAAAACTACTGTAAAAACAACCAAGAGTTATATGACGTCTGGTGTACGCCACCTGTCAAAAATGAGGGCTAAATGTTTAGAGAGATATGAACAAACCCGGATTCAACCCTTCGCCTTTCCTAACTACAACACAGCAGTTTCGTCAATTTGTGGGAGGTTGTGGCTTCCCAGTGTGCCTCCCGGGGGAACCCCTCTCATCAAGTAATAATAATAATAATAATAATAATGGGAGGCGGAGGAGGAGATAAAATGTGTCAATCACAAAAGGATTTTACACACAAAGGAAAAACTTTGTCAATCATAGCGTGTGTAACACGGGCTCTTTGCTTTAAGGCCGTAAGAGAAGTAAATTTTCAGGAGTTTTACAACAGGATACTGGGTATGACTACTCCTCTCCCTACCCGAGGGACGGGGGATAAATTGAGTAGTCATACGTTTGGCAATGCTGCTCAGCGTGACAGGAAAGAAATGTATATATTGCATTAAGAAAATCAGACCAGGGGTAAGTAAAATTTGGAAATCACCAAATCGCCTGAAATTACATATACAAATCAGGTTATATATCAGTAGAGTGATACTGGTGTTACTGTCTGGTCATGAGTTGTGGTATGACAATGAAATAATATCCGACAGCTTTTGTAAACTTGAGAACAAAGCCTCAGAAGGATATTAGGAGTTAAATGGCAAGACAGAGTGAGAAATGAAACTATAAGAGAGATTACTCGAGTGCCATACAGTATGTGCATGAGACCCCGGTGATGGGTAGATGAAGATGGCTTGGGCATGCTCTTCGCAAGCCCCAAGACGGATTAAGGCCGATTCAAGGCCGATTCACACGACCCGTTTTCTTTCCGACAGGCTGGCCGTCGGTTAACCGGCGTCTAGCTTTCTTACGTGTATTCAAATGCAACTGTTCACACGACCCGTTAGGCAGACGGCGGCCCTCGGACGTCAGCCGTCCGAGTCGGCCCGGCTTTCTTTCCAAGAAACCTCGTCCGGTTTGACGGCCGTTAGCGATCCGTCGCAACCAACGGGTGGATGATGTTTTGTGTGAATGAGGACCTGTATCGTACCCGTTCGTTTTGTGACCTACAACCCCGACTTTTCCTCATAGTATAGAGTCATAGAAATTAGTTATTTTGTTGTTGACACCATGTATGAGAGGTTAATTGAACTTTTTCAAGGGTATGAGGAGATGTTTGACATGGCAAAGAAGATGTATAGAAATAATTTACATAAATAAAAGATATGGAAAATGACTGGAGAGGCATTAAATAAAACAGGTGAATTTATCATAATTCTAATATTCTTGGCTGTGCATAATGTATAATGAAGTTGCATAACTTATTTTATCAACACAATTATCAACCAACATCTTATAGTGTCAAAATTATCGTAATTTACTCGGTGTTCACGTGACAGATTCTAAGTACACAATGAAAACCGCGCGCTGGTAAACGAATACGGAACGCCTCGTGTGAATGTACTGTAACATTTTGACGGAGGTTAGCCGCCACCCAGCCTGTCGGAAAGAAAACGGGTCGTGTGAATTGGCCTTCACACGACCCGTTTTCTTTCCGACAGGCTGGCCGTCGGTTAACCGGCGTCTAGCTTTCTTACGTGTATTCAAATGCAACTGTTCACACGACTCGTTAAGCTTGCTGCACACTGAGCCGGAACGGAACCGCCGCCGAAGCCACCGAAGCCTCAGAACAGAACAGAAACGACGTCCAGCGCGCACACTGAGCCAGAAGCCACAGAACGGAATCGACGCAGAATTTTATATAAACGAAGGAAGTTTTCCTTAATCATAACTGAGTTTTTATTTAATTGATGTTACAATGATTGGATATTCTGTATATCAATCTTTTATCGAATCCGTAAGCCAGATGTTTATATGTTTTCAAAAAAGAAAAAAAAATAATAATATTAATAATAATAATAATAATAATAATAATAATACATACATACATACATATACCAAAGGCACTTCCCCCAATTTTGGGGGGTAGCCGACATCAACAAGAAACAAAACAAAAAAGGGGACCTCTACTCTCTACGTTCCTCCAGCCTAACCAGGGACTCAGCCGAGTTCAGCTGGTACTGCTAGGGTGCCACAGCCCAACCTCCCACATTTCCACCACAGATGAAGCTTCATACTGCTGAGTCCCCTACTGCTGCTACCTCCGCGGTCATCTAAGGCACCGGAGGAAGCAGCAGGGCCTACCGGAACTGCGTCACAATCGCTCGCCATTTATTCCTATTTCTAACACGCTCTCTTGCCTCTCTCACATCTATCCTCCTATCACCCAGAGCTTTCTTCACACCATCCATCCACCCAAACCTTGGCCTTCCTCTTGTACTTCTCCCATCAACTCTTGCATTCATCACCTTCTTTAGCAGACAGCCATTTTCCATTCTCTCAACATGGCCAAACCACCTCAACACATTCATATCCACTCTAGCCGCTAACTCATTTCTTACACCCGTTCTCACCCTCACCACTTCATTCCTAACCCTATCTACTCGAGATACACCAGCCATACTCCTCAGACACTTCATCTCAAACACATTCAATTTCTGTCTCTCCATCACTTTCATTCCCCACAACTCCGATCCATACATCACAGTTGGTACAATCACTTTCTCATATAGAACTCTCTTTACATTCATGCCCAACCCTCTATTTTTTACTACTCCCTTAACTGCCCCCAACACTTTGCAACGATCATTGACTCTCTGACGTACATCTGCTTCCACTCCACCATTTGCTGCAACAACAGACCCCAAGTACTTAAACTGATCCACCTCCTCAAGTAACTCTCCATTCAACATGACATTCAACCTTGCACCACCTTCCCTTCTCGTACATCTCATAACCTTACTCTTACCCACATTAACTCTCAACTTCCTTCTCTCACACACCCTTCCAAATTCTGTCACTAGTCGGTCAAGCTTCTCTTCTGTGTCTGCTACCAGTACAGTATCATCCGCAAACAACAACTGATTTACCTCCCATTCATGATCATTCTCGCCTACCAGTTTTAATCCTCGTCCAAGCACTCGAGCATTCACCTCTGACACCTTCTACCTCTCCAGCGCCCACTCTAGCATTTAAGTCACCCATAACAACTACATAATTCCTTCTACCCAGTCCTTCTACACACCTAGTTAATTCATTCCAGAACTCATTACGCTCTTCTTCACTTTTCTCACTACCTGGCCCATACGCACTGACAAACGCCCAACATTCCCTACCCAACCTAACCCTTACCCACATTAACCTAGATGATATCTCCTTCCATTCCACTAATAATAATAATAATCACTCCTAAAATCTTTGTATTAAATCATATGTTTACATCATTGTTATTAAAATACATACGTCAAATTTCTGACATCAGAAAAATATTGGTTGCTATCACACTAAACTCCGAATTCCTCAGCAACCCTCTCCAAAACAACCGCTGCAGTCGTTCTGCGCATGCGCAGCCTGTCAGACGCCACCGACGCTTCAGAAAAAATATCTTTCAAAGAATACTGAGTCGGTTCCGTTCTGTTCTGGCGCGTCGGTTTCATTCTGTTCTGGCCCAGTGTGAGCAGTCAGGTAAGAATGCATGCTTTCGATTTCTATCGGACGTTTCGGTTCTGTTCGAGCGCGTCCGTTCGGGCTCAGTGTGCGGCAAGCTTAAGGCAGACGGCGACCCTCGGACGTCAGCCGTCCGAGTCGGCCCGGCTTTCTTTCCAAGAAACCTCGTCCGGTTTGACGGCCGTTAGCCATCCATCGCAACCAACGGGTGAATGATGTTTTGTGTGAATGAGGACCTGTATCGTACCCGTTCGTTTTATGGCCTACAACCCCGACTTTTCCTCATAGTATAGAGTCATAGAAATTAGTTATTTTGTTGTTTACACCATGTAAGAGAGGTTAATTGAACCTTTTCAAGGGTATGAGGAGATATTTGACATGGCAAACAAGATGTATAGAAATAATATACATAAATAAAAGATATGGAAAATGAATGGAGAGGCATTAAATAAAACAGGTGAATTTATCATAATTCTAATATTCTTGACTGTGCATAAAGTATAATGAAGTTGCATAATTTATTTTATCAACACAGTTATCAACCAACATCTTATAGTGTCAAAATTATCGTAATTTACTCGGTGTTCACGTGACAGATTCTAAGTATACAATGAAAACTACGCGCTGGTAAACGGATACGGAACGCCTCGTGTGAATGTACAACATTTTGACGGAGGTTAGCCACCACCCAGCCTGTCGGAAAGGAAACGGGTCGTGTGAATCGGCCTTTAGTTCACCAAACTTTCAACTGGGCTCCACAAGGCACTTGAAAAGTTGGAAGATCCAGACCTACATGCCTGAGGACTATGAAGCTTGAAGTAAAAGATGAATGGAAACGTATTGATTCTAAAGCTCAACATAGAGACGACTGGCGAAATGTAACCGAGGCCCTTTGCGTTAATAGGCGTAGATGATTTATATATATATATATATATATATATATATATATATATATATATATATATATATATATTTATATACATATATATATAAATATATATATATATATATATAAATATATATATATATATATATATATATATATATATATATACATACATACATACATACATATATATATATAGTCAGACACTTGCTCTTTAATATATAGAGGAGATGAGAGGCTTAAAAGTTATAAAAGCAAACCACTATATCTTGAGAAAAAATATTCTAGCAGTTAACAATAGCATTAAGTTCCAGATTCCACAAAACAAAACCCGCCTTGGGCAAGTCAAAAATATAGCTTATTGAATATATGAAGAAAGTTGAAGTATTATAGATTAAACGCATGTAAAAATATATTT
>NC_090744.1:35357947-35360447 GCF_036898095.1 Palaemon carinicauda
TAAGGTTTTTCACAGGGGAGAGAGAGAGAGAGAGAGAGAGAGAGAGAGAGAGAGAGAGAGAGAGAGAGAGAGAGAGAGAGAGAGAGAGAGAATGTGTGTGTATACATACATATTACATATATTCGTATTATTATTATTATTATTACTATTATTATCATTATTATTATTACTATTATTACTTGCTAAGCTATAACCCTAGTTGGAAATGCAGGATGCTATAAGCCCATGGGGTCCAACAGGGATAATAGCTCAGTGAGGAAAAGAAAAAAGGAAAAATAAAATATTTTAAGAATAGCAACAACATTAAAATAAATATTGTATATATAAACTATAAAAACTTTAAAAAAACAAGAGTAAGAGAAATTAGATAGAATAGCGTGCCCGAGTGAACCCTCAAGCAAGAGAACTCTAACCCAAGACAGTGGAAGACCATGATACAGAGGCTATGGCACTACCCAAGACTAGTGCCATATATAATATATATGCTATATATGCATGTTTAGTTTTACATCAAGCCTCAACATTATGCTGAGCTGAATATATAAGTAAATTTCTATAGGGCAAAGCTTCATTATATCTTCAATTTATTTTCCAGCCAACACAGTTGATTTCTGAATGAGGTTATTCCCATCTCCGGATTAATGGACCGTTATTATTTTTTTTCCTTCATATCATTGTTATAGTTTATTTACCAATATATTACAGGCTAACAATATAGATGCCTAATAGTAGCCTTTATTAATGAATACCCCCTTTTTCACAAACAATCATTGGGATTATAGAAGGCCTCGTGAAGGGATTAACACATAGTTAGACTATTTCAAACAAAAGCATCCTTTTATAAATGATCATGAGAGATTACACAAAAAACAAGGCCAATTAAATTTAAAGTAAAAAGTAAAACATAACTTTAATTTATGAGTTCAATAACGAAATAGTATTGATAAGTAAATATCCCAACCTTTAATGGCGAGAAATAAAGAAGGTATAAAAAGTGAAATGATCTCCCCCCCCCCCCCCACAAAAAAAGGACTGCACTTTTGAACACGGTTTAAACTTTGAAGGTAATTACCTTAGTTTGAGGTAATTTTCATGGTTTCAAGGTAATTCTAAGGTAATTTTGGTTTTACTAGATTAGAATTTAAAGGAATTGGAAAACGTTTTAAGGTAATCTAAGGCAAAAAGTAGCGGCATTTAAGGTAATGGCCACATGGCACATGCTCGAGTTTAAACTTCTTATCAGAAGTTCCGATAAAAATTAATCATTTCTCTCTTTCACTATATCGTTTTCATAAATATCAAGTTAATTGCAAATTATGTTAAAGACCTCATTGGAACAATGAACCCTGTACTGGCAAGTAATAATAATAATAATAATAATAATAATAACAATAATAATAACAATAATAATAATAATAATAATAATAATAATAATAATAATATCATTAATAATAATAATAATAATAATAATAATAATAATAATAATGCAAAACTCAATAAAATAGGTTAAAGAAAACTGATGGATGAAAAAAAAAACCATAACTTTATCCATAAAAATATATTTCAAAAAGTATTTTCCGAAAAAAGAGAGAAAAAATGATTGGAAAATAAAACGCGAACGAATTTCAGTTTATATATATATATATATATATATATATATATATATATATATATATATATATATATATATATATATATATATTATATATATATATATATATATATATATATATATATATATATATATATATATATATATATATAACAACAGCTGCAAAATCAAAATGAATTAAAGGTGTTTAAAACATATTTTTACAAACCCAATAATAAAAGTTATTGATGAAAACCAGACGCAAAAACGTTTTGTCCTCGATAGCAACATTTTATTTTACGTTTTCAACAAAGAAAACGGGCATTTTTGCCACCGTAGACTTGGATAAAATGCTTTTATCGCGCGTTCATCCGTATAACGAAGTCGTCGACATGAGACAGAATGATTAACTGAATATTTTTTACTTTTATAATATATACAATTAAATTTCTATGAAATTTGTCATCCTGATTAAATAACTAAGCCTTAAGAGTATCAATAGTGACACATAAAATGGAAAATAAAAGATTAACGTACTTGCAATAGTAGAAACATAAACATAAATAAAGTCAAAATTATTGCTTAATCAAATTCATTTTTTTAATCATTATCAGCATTTCTTTTCACTGAAGCGAAAAATCAATTTATTCTAACATTAATCTCTAATTATTGCTATTAATATCGCAGTAGTATCGTACCATGCAAATAAAAAATATATATTCTGTCCCAACTATTCAGTAGTGAATATTATTTTTCCTTAAGTATATACAAAAATTAAAAAAAAGGGTATTAAGATAATTTACTCTTCAAAGGGGGGAAATTACATCACGCAATATATATATATATATATATATATATATATATATATATATATATATATATATAATATATATATATATATATATATAT
>NC_090744.1:35365447-35367947 GCF_036898095.1 Palaemon carinicauda
CCTGAAGAGCACCAGAGACTACGCAAAGGATTCTTGCTGTTGGCCGACTATGAGACAAAGATGGAATATGATTCTATGCATTTGGAAGTGGATAGTTACCTGCCAAAGTAATTGATTGGATGACTGACAATATCTATGACTGTATGTAGTTTAAGCAAATTTAGGAATTTCTCTTATTTAGTATGGAGCATTATTATATTAATTATTGTTTTCCTTCTTGAGTTTTATATGATATTTCCATTAAGGACAAAGATGTTACCGTTGACTTTCTCTCAACTGAGTTATATGCATGTAAATAAACTTTTTTAATACAATAATGTTTTGTTAATACCACTGAAGCAAAGAAGATAGAAACATCATCCTTAAAACTCTCTGATGGTTATATAAGAAGCGTGACTGAAAATAAAAGTCACTTGCAATAAACAACATGGGTTTCAACTCTTCAATAATAATCAACTCTGTACACTAATTTTTTTTCGTTATACAGATGGTATATATATGAGCTAAGATTTTTTCTTTATGTATAATCTCTCTCTCTCTCTCTCTCTCTCTCTCTCTCTCTCTCTCTCTCTCTCTCTCTCTCTCTCTCTCTCTCTCTCTCTCTCTATATATGTGTATATATATATATATATATATATATATATATATATATATATATATATATATATATATCTGTATATATATATATATATATATATGTGTGTGTGTGTACATACATACATAAACACACACACACCTATATATATATATATTGAGAGAGAGAGAGAGAGAGAGAGAGAGAGAGAGAGAGAGAGAGAGAGAGAGACACACCATTAGCATGTTCGTATCTAATAATATCATTTAACGGCGGGGGGGGGGGGTCTTTGACGAAGAAAAAATATGTCTAATATTTTTAAATGATTTTGAATATACAGTAGATGTTTTAGCCAAAAATGATTGATGTACCTATGAAATTAAAACCGGAAAACAGCAATTATTTAATAAATATGTAATCGCAATGAAGTTTACTTTGTCCTCATAAGTCCAATTATAAAAACGACTATGACGAATGACCTTAATTAACATCTAAATATTTTCAGATAAATTAGTTTTACGGCAGAACAAAGGGATGGATACGACAGCTTTATTTCAATCTGTGGACAGATAATACAGTTTCATTCGTTTTCATATGAAAATAAGTAATTCAATTGTGACGGAAGTGGAAATTGCTATGTATTTTTAGCATGGATTTGTTGGAAAAGCAATCCTCAATTATTCTTCAGGAAATTCGTTTCACTTTTTCAAATAATTATTTCACTTGGCAAGGGAGATTTTCCTGCCCAGTCTACAAGGCTTCCTTCACTATTGCAGTAACCTAAATAGTCATTCGGCTATATTTCCAGGGTGCCGTGGTGTTGCTTAAAAGAAGAGAGAGGAAGTGTGAAAATTATAAGTTTATTAGATACCTAAACTTGGCCGCACACCAAGAGGAGTAAAGATTTATGAAGACATTAAGGTGGCAGAATGTTTTATTCTATTGTGGTTTTTGTCATACGGTTCTATTAGTTCAAAAGACTTATTTTTTTCTCTCTCTCTCTCTCTCTCTCTCTCTCTCTCTCTCTCTCTCTATATATATATATATATATATATATTATATATATATATATCTAACTATATATCTAAATATATATAAATCTACATATATATATATGTATATACATATATACATATATATATATCTACATATATATATATATATATGTATATATGTATATATAAATATATATATATATATATATATATGTATATACATATATACATATATGTATATCTACATATATATATGTATATATGTATGTATATATATATATATATATATATATATATATATATATATATATATATATAATATATGTATATATATATATATATTGTTCAAAAGCCGGAATCTAAAAGCTAGCAATGAAACAAAGTTTTCGCATTATAACATGATAAGCCATCAATTTCAATTTGAATATTATTAAATTATCATATGCAATGGCTTTATTTTCGCAAATGTAAAAAACGATGCTTATTCTGAAATACAGGAGAAGGCTTTAAAATCATAATTATTTCTCCGACAACGACCGACACCTGTCGATACTTATGAAGAATATTCCATTTACTGTCAATACGTTGGAGAGAGACTGACAGTGTTGCCATGAAACTTTAATGCACATCAGACAGGGAAAATTAGGTAAAAGTTATAATATTCATATCCCTACAATGTCTACTACAAGAAAATCTAAAAGTTTGATAGATATATGTAATACTTAAATTATAAATATTAGCATGAAGCACATTCACTAAAGCCTCTTCTGTATTCTAACTTCTCTTTTATTTCTTTCCCTGACCAAGGAAAAAATCATTTACATGGATTTCATTTTGGCTATTGTAAAGTTGCCCTTTACAACAACTTAATACACAGCATTCGATACATTAATTAAAACAATTATACAACTGCACCTATTAACTACATCTT
>NC_090744.1:35372947-35375447 GCF_036898095.1 Palaemon carinicauda
AGTGAAAAGATGGCTTAATTCCGTAGAAAGAATGAGTATAAAGTTCTTTGGGGGGGGGGGAGACAAAAAGAGGACCGGGGAACCATGAACTAAGGAGCGTTGTTTGAAACTAAGAGTTTTGTATTCAGACCCTTAACAAAATTCCTTAAATTATAAATATTTCTGTCCGACCAAGGACTCGAACCCTATGACTAACAGTAATAACGATAAACATTTAGATTGTTGTGACCTACTCGGATGTAAAGAGATAAAAGTTGATTCCACCTCTGCAGTATTTAATCCTGTCGAATTCAGGATTTATACTAAGAATCGAAATCAACCAATCTCAGCCTTTGCAGATGATTGGTAACTATGTTAACACTTAGCCATTTTACGATAAATTTATAACTAACACTCGTCATTTGCAATTTGTCAAATAAGCCACAAAGATGATAAGAATATTCAATGGGTATGGGTAATACACCAGCTGGACCTTGTGAGAGTCGTTATGTAGCTCAGTGTCTAGCTGCCGTCCAATAAAAAATACGAAATGCTCAGTCAAGAATTAATAGGTGTACGCTATTAATCCTCCTCAACAGTCAAGTCCGGGCCAATGTACAATGACCCCAAGATCCCAAGCTTTACTTCATTCTGCACTAACCGGACAGCCGAGGACAGCCCTAATGTATTTGAAACATCACAGAAAGACACCAGAAGCAGAAAGACAACAGAAGATACTGACAACTTAGCCAATACCCAGTGACAATGAGATTGGACATCACTTTGTACTAAAACCTTTCCATATTTCTGCACATTATGGGAAAAAAATTAAAAGGATAATTTAGTTTAATTTTTGAAGATGACCTGTAAAGTAAATGCTGTCGAAATAATTACTTTGCTCAACTCTGCATGTCTGAAAAATCTCCCAGTGGAGCATAATAATAATAATAATAATAATAATAATAATAATAATTAATAATAATAAAATCTTTTAAATAAAATGATAGTAACTATAATGATTAAACGTAATGCGTACCTAATGTGCATAACAGAAAGTACACACATAAAGATCTACGTTTGAATATCGTCGTTGTCCAGCACAAGGCTAATCTCTCGCCACTGGCCTCCATATTAGAAGCCAGAATTAAAGTATCCTTACCATGGCTTCGGGACAGTAATAAATGTCCCTAGGTCAGGATCAACGGTCTAAACAGTTTTGTATATTATTATTCATAATAATAGCAAGCAGTTAATCACATACCTGAGGGACCTTATTATATGTGTAAGATTTAATAGTAGAAACTCTCTCTCTCTTCTCCCAATCTATTTTACAAAAGCGATTTTTATAGCTTACCCCCACCTCAATTTCCCAATATCATCTCCATCAGGAAGTTAGGCCTATCTTAAGAAACTTCCTCCTTTTTCGAATATCCGATGACCTCGTTCTCTATCGTTTTCTCAATTCATTTCTAACAACAAAAATGGAAACATTTTTTATTGGCTATTAACGTAGTTGAATGGCGGAGGCACCATCAACCCGATGAGATACTATCGCTAGAGAGTTATTAGGTATTTTGACTGGCCAGATAGTAATAATTAGATCCCTCACTGGTTACGGTTCATCTTTTCATATCCGTACATATACACCGAATAGTCTGGCCTATTCTTTACATATTCTCCTCTTTCCTCATACACCTGACAACACTAAGATAACCAAACAATTCCTCTTCTCTCAAAGGGCTAACTACTACACTGTAGTTGTTCAGTGGTTACTTTTTCTCTTGGTAAGTGTAGATGAGACACTTCAGCTATGGTAAGGAGCATCGCTTCTAGTGCCATAGCCTCTGTACCATGGTCTTACACTGTGTTGGGTTTGAGTTCTTGTGCTGGAGGGTACACTCAGGCACACTAATCTGCTTTCTTATGTTGAGATTTAACTAATAATAATAATAATAATAATAATAATAATAATAATAATAATAATAATAATAATGGGTAGGCCTCTCGTAGGCTATACCTTCTTTGCCTTTGAAAAATATCAATACAATAAAAAAAAATGCCATTGATCTTCAGTCGTTTAGTGCTCTCAATTATATAATTGTTTAAACTTGGGAATGAAACTATTTACACACACACACACACACACATATATATATATATATAGATATATATATATATATATATATATATACTGTACATATATATACATATATATATATATATATATATACATACATACACACACATATACACACACACACACACACACATATATATATATATATATATATAGTATAATCTATATATATATACTATGCGTGTGGATGGGTTAGTTTGTGTGTGTGTGTGTGTGTGTGTGTGTTTCAACATTAAGCCATTACCATCAATAGGGCGTCCTATCAAACCATAATAAAGAGCACAGTCACTAATAAACCAGACATATGAATGTGAAATCATGGATGAACAACACGCTTAATATACATTTTACCCATTAAAGGTGATAGAGAATTGCTAGACCGCT
>NC_090744.1:35382947-35400447 GCF_036898095.1 Palaemon carinicauda
CCAGCAGTATAAACGTTAGCAACGCTTCCACTTTTCAACTCGTTCAGCAGTGTAAACATTAGCATCGCTTCCACTTTTTCAACTTGTCAAGCAGTGTAAACGTTGGCACAGCTTCCACTTTTTCAACTCGTCAAGCAGTGTAAACGTTGGTACTGCTTCCACTTTCTCAACTCGTCTAGCAGTATAAATGTTAGCAACGCTTCCACTTTTTCAACTCGTTCAGCAGCGTAAACATTGGCCCCGCTTCCACTTTTTCAACTCGTTCAGCAGTGTAAACGTTGGCACAGCTTCCACTTTTTCAACTCGTCCAGCAGTGTAAACGTTAGCAACGCTTCCACTTTTTCAACTCGTTCAGAAGTGTAAACGTTGGCAGCACTTCCACTTTTAATTCATTCAGCAGTGTAAACGTTGGCACCGCTTCCACTTCTCGACTCGTTCAGCAGTGTAAACGTTGGCACCGCTTCCACTTCTCAACTCGTTCAGCAGTGTAAACGTTGGCACCGTTTCCACTTTTTCAACTTGTTTAGCAGCGTAAATGTTAGCAAGGTTTCCACTATTTCAACTTTCAGCAGTGTAAACGTTAACACCAATTACACGTTTTCAACTCGTTCAGCAGTCTAGACGTTAGCATTGCTTCTACTTATTCAACTCGTTCAGCAGTGTAAACATTAGCAATGTTTCCTCTTATTCAAAAAGTTCAGCAGTGCAAATTTTAGCACCCTTTCTACTCTTTCATTAGTGTAAATTTTAGTGCCGTTTCCACTATTTCGACTCTTTGAGCAGTGTAAACGTTAACACAAATTCCACTATTTCAACTCTTTCAGCAGTGTAAACGTCAGCACCGCTTCCACTTTTCAACTCGTTCAGCAGTGTAAACGTTGGCACAGCTTCCACTTTTTCAACTTGTTCACCAGTGGAAACGTTTGCGCAGTGTCCCGCTTTTAAACTCCTTCAGTGGTATAAATGTTAGCAAGATTTCCACTATTTCAACACATTCAAGAGTGTAAACGTTACTACTGTTTCCACTTTTTCAAATTGTTCAGCATTGTAAACGTTAGCAACGTTTCCACTTATTCAACTCGTTCAGAAGTGCAATCTTTGGCATCCTTTCAACTCATTAATTAGTGTGAATGTTAACATGTCCACTATTTCAACTCGTTGAGCAGTGTAAATCCTTACACCGATTCCACAATTTCAACTCGTTCTGCAATGCAAACGGTAGTTCAGAATACATTATTTCAACTCGTTCAGCAGTGTAAACGTTAACAGTGTTTACACTTTTTCAACTAGTTCAGCAGTGTAAACGTTAGCACTGTTTTCACTTTTTCAACTGGTTCAGCAGTGTAAACGTTAGCACTGTTTTCAATTGGTTCAGCAATGTAAACGTTAGCACTGTTTTCACTTTTTCAACTAGTTCAGCAGTGTAAACGTTAGCACTGTTTTCACTTTTTCAACTAGTTCAGCAGTGTAAACGTTAGCACTGTTTTCACTTTTTCAACTAGTTCAGCAGTGTAAACGTTAACAATGTTTTCACTTTTTCAACTCGTTCAGCAGTGTAAACGTTAACAATGTTTTCACTTTTTCAACTGGTTCAGCAGTGTAAACGTTACCACTGTTTTCAATTGGTTCAGCAATGTAAACGTTAGCACTGTTTTCACTTTTTCAACTAGTTCAGCAGTGTAAACGTTAGCACTGTTTTCACTTTTTCAACTAGTTCAGCAGTGTAAACGTTAGCACTGTTTTCACTTTTTCAACTAGTTCAGCAGTGTAAACGTTAACAATGTTTTCACTTTTTCAACTAGTTCAGCAGTGTAAACGTTAACAATGTTTTCACTTTTTCAACTAGTTCAGCAGTGTAAACGTTAACAATGTTTTCACTTTTTCAACTAGTTCAGCAGTGTAAACGTTAACAATGTTTTCACTTTTTCAACTCGTTCAGCAGTGTAAACGTTAACAATGTTTTCATTTTTTCAACTGGTTCAGCAGTGTAAACGTTACCACTGTTTTCAATTGGTTCAGCAATGTAAACGTTAGCACTGTTTTCACTTTTTCAACTAGTTCAGCAGTGTAAACGTTAGCACTGTTTTCACTTTTTCAACTAGTTCAGCAGTGTAAACGTTAGCACTGTTTTCACTTTTTCAACTAGTTCAGCAGTGTAAACGTTAACAATGTTTTCACTTTTTCAACTAGTTCAGCAGTGTAAACGTTAACAATGTTTTCACTTTTTCAACTAGTTCAGCAGTGTAAACGTTAACAATGTTTTCACTTTTTCAACTAATTTAGTTCAGCAGTGTAAATGTTAAAACCGTTTCCGCTTCCATTGGCACAGAACGCCTATGCTCAAACTACTTGTGTATTCAAGTTTGACTTATATTACTGGAAACTATTTTAATAGATATTTGGATCACCTTGTTATCTTTAAGTAACTTCTTATTGTCTTCTCTGTTTTTTAATCAATAAAAAGGTTTCATCAATAAATCTCATTTTTTTTCAGATTTGTCACCAACAGTCTTTTGTCCAAATTTCGTGGTTCTGTTGCAAGTCTCTAAGAGATTATTTTCAGGAAGAGGTTGCATTGATATTACCCAACCCTCAAATGTGTTCAATGAAGCAAATGAGCCAACGAACGCCAGGCTTCAATGTTATTCCCTCGTCTAAGAAGAGGCCGGACCTAAGGGGCTCCAACTTTACTAATAAAGAGCCCAAAGTTGCAGTAACAAATACGGCTGTTTGGTATTTATCAATAATTGTCATCCAGAGATATAATAACTAAGCCTACTGGTGCACCAAGAACTCTCTGTTAATATTAAAGTTTCCACATCACTTTTCTTTCTACCAGTCTGAAAACGACATTGCAAATGAAAATGTTTTATTTTTCATTCTTCTTTAGAGAAACACAAGTTAATATGTAATGAGATTCTACCCAAAACACATTCAAAAGGAATTTTTCTTAGTGAAAGAGAATAACCTAAAAAATGGCTAGTAAAGAAACTAGGTTCATGAATTGAAGATTCAATACATAAGTATGGAATTATACGTGTGCGCGGAATCCGTAATGCTTACACAAGCATAAGCCAGCCATAAATTCGTATATTGCTGGGAATGAAAAAGCAATTTATATGTTCTTGAATTAAAATGGAAAAATATGTTGAGTAATAGCTACAAATGTTGTCCATTGAATATAAAAAAGAAAGAAAATAAAGGTACAAGAAGCATTAGCCTAACCTACTGGTAGTAGACGAATTGGTAAAAAAGGGTTGTCTGGAAAAAAAAGTTTAGCCGGTGAGAGAGAGAGAGAGAGAGAGAGAGAGAGAGAGAGAGAGAGAGAGAGAGAGAGAGAGAGAGAGAGAGAGAGAACATTCTTCTTAATTGTCTCCATATCCAAGGGAAGTTTGGTTTAATGAGGTAAAAGTTTTGGGTTGAAAGAATGACATTTTTTAAAAATTCCTTTATTCCTAAAGAAAGTTTGGTCGAAATAAAAGTTTTATTTCATTCTTTTAATATCGTGTTATACTTTTAAGAGCTAGAAGGGCACTTTACATGACTATTCCCATTTACTGAAGGAGCAAACTTGAGTAAATTTGGAAATGATTGAATGATTGCTTAAAATTGGAATGGATTTGAACAACCTATTAATTACTTCTATATTTTGAAGGGAAATTACGTTAAACATCATCTATATAGTAACCCTGGATGATGTTCTACTGAATCGAAAACACAATTTAGAAAAGGAATAAAAAAAAACTCTAAAGAAAAATAAACAAACTCTTGAAGAAAGAAAATGGAGTAATTACTTACCCTCAAAAAATGACTTATCTATAATTAAATCCTATAGATCAAAGGCTTATTCTTCCCAAAGGCTTTTACCTCTTGAGCTCCAAAGGGGATGAGAGGGAAATGACTTGGGGAGATAAGACTGCGAGGAAGACATGAGCCCCAGAAAGGAACCGAGGAAGAGGATCCTACTAAAGTGTGTACACTCTCTCGAGCCATCAATTACTGAAGGTGGGTCTTGTTGCGAAAAGTGTTGAGAAGGTTCTTACTGGATCTTATCTTTTATCTATAAAAGGCGAAATATCAAACGTTTTCATAAATATACAACGTTAAAAGATTAAGACTGGTTCACTATAACACAGAAATAGGAAGTACAAGTTTAAATCAAAATAATCTTGAGGAAATATAGAAAAATTTACACGCACGCGAATTCGAGCACTGGGTTATCCATATGCACAAACAAGCTACGTGGTCTTTATTATACAAAATTCACGCAAATATGCACAATAGGTTGCACACTAGAACGAATGTTCAAGTTTATCAGTCTTGACTTTATAGACTTTAAAAGACCAACTATAGAAAAGTAACTATTTCATCTACTACAATTTTTACCTATTAGGATGAAATATTCACCATTCTACATATATCTCTGCCTACTTAGACACACGCAATTTAGAGAGAGAGAGAGAGAGAGAGAGAGAGAGAGAGAGAGAGAGAGAGAGAGAGAGAGAGAGAGAGAGAATAACCTCACTTCATATTATTTTTATGATATTTTTTCTATTATCTTTTATGATTCATTCATTACTTCTTATCTAAACTGGGCCTGATTTCCTATTGGGCCTCTTGGGCTGGTCCCATTCTTCTTTTATAACGACGTTTGCAGCTTGACTTGTATAATAATAATAATAATAATAATAATAATAATAATAATAATAATAATAATAATAATAATAATAATAACAAAAATGATAATAATAATAATAACAATAATGATGATGATAACAATAATAATAATAAAAAAAAATAAAAATAATAATAATAATAATAATAAGAAGAAGAAGAAGAAGAAGAAGAAGAAGAAGAAGAAGAAGAAGAAGAAGAAGAAGAAGAAGAAGAAGAAGAAAAAGAAAAAGGAGAAGAAGAAGAAGAAGAAGAAGAAGGTGACAATCATATAACTATTTTCCTTCATATTGGATCACGTTCGTATTTACAACAATAAACAAATACCAAAGATTTTTTTGCAAATAAGCTTTGCACCCTGACCTTTCACAGTTTGGTAATACTAATATTTACAGTATTTTACACAAAATAATGGTATATTCATTACACATTCAACTACAAGGGGAATATCTTAAATATTAATCGTAATATATTTTTCAAGTATCTTACAATATTAACATTGATAATCACCATCATCACCTCCTCCCACGCCTATTGGCGCAAAGGAACTCGGTTAGATTTCGCTCGTCGTCTCTATCTTGAGATTTTAATTCAATAATTCTCCATTCATTATCTCCTATTTCGCAGTTCATAGTCCTCACCCATGTAGGCCTGGGTCTTCCAACTCTTCTAGTGCCTTGTGGAGCACAGCTGAACGTTTGTTGGACTAATTTCTCTTGGGGAGAGCGAAGAGCATGCCCAAACCATCTCCATCTACCCCCCCCCCCTTCATGATCTCCTCCATATATGGCACTCGAGTAATCACTCTTATAGCTTCATTTATAGTCTTGTCCTGCCATTCAACTCCCAATATCCTTGTGAGGGCTTTGTTCTTAAATCTATAGGAGATTGTTTCATTGTCATACCATGGCTCATGACCACACAGTAACACCGATCTCACTAAACTGATATATAGTCTGATTTTTATATGTAATTCAGGCAATTTTATTTCAAAATTTTACTTAACCTACCCATTGTTTGATTTGCTTTTTTCAAGCTTTCAGTAAATTCTAATTCTAAAGACACTGTATTAGAGATCATAGTTCCTAAAGACTTAAATGATTCTACCTCATTAATCCTTTCTTCTTCCAATGATATTTCACCTTCCATTGCATACTCCGTTCTCATCATATCTGTCATTTTCTATTTATCTTCAGCCCAACCACGTGTGATATTTCATGCATTCTGGTAAGCAAGCTTTGCAGATCCTGTGGTGCTCTGCTAACAAGGACAGCAGCATCAGCATACTCTCTAGGTCTGCCGAATTCCTATCACCTATCCAGTCTAATCCTTCTCCACCATCTCCAACTGTTCTACGCAATACAAAATCCATGAGGAGGATAAACAACATAAGTGACAATACATTCCCTGGGAGTACTCCGATGTTCACTGGAAATTCTTTTGATAAGACTCCATTAAACGCAGGACTCTCCACAAAATTGGTAGGTGTACATCATAAAAGGTTATTTCCTAGTCCACAAATGCCATCAAAAGTGGATTTCTATATTTTACACATTGCTGTACAACATGTCTCAAAATGAATATTTGGTCAGTGCAACTTCTACCTTTTCGAAATATTGCTTGTTCATCTCTCAGCTTTTCATCAATCTTTCTCTCAAGTCTCTTTAGAATAGGCGTACTATATTTTTTCATAACAACTGACGTAAGTGTTATGCCTCTATAAGTAATCAATCGGTAAGGTCTCCTTTTATTTTGCCATTTTCACCAACACTCTTAACTCCTATTCATCAGGTCTTGCCTCTGGTATTCCCTTCATTTTCGGCCAGTATCTTCTCTGCAGTTATTCCATCGTATCCAGTTTTTCATATCTTTAGTGTTTTGAGGATAGTCTCCAACACAGCAAATAATTTCCCACATTTGATTGTAAATGTTTCACTGTCCTCTTCTTCTAGAAGCCTAGTTGTATCAAAACTAGCTATTCTATCTACCTTTCTGTTGGGTGCTTTCAGTTTTAATTTCAGTGTAGCAATGAGGAGCTAGTGATCACTACCAATATCTGCACCTCTATAGCTTCTTACAGTTCTCAGTTCCCCGTCTCTCATTATTAATGACAATGTGATCTATTTGATTTTTGTAATTGCCACACGGTGGAGTTCATGTAGATATGTGGATGTCCTTGTGTTGCAAAAGAGTACCTCCAGTGACAAGATTGTTTGATGAACAGAAACTTATGAAATGTGCTCCATTTTCCTTTACAACTTCGCCAAGACCCTCAACACCCATCACATTCTCTATCCCTTGATTATTCCTTCCAACTTTAGCATTAAAGTCGTCAATCACAATTTTCATATATCTCTCAGGGATCTCATCTATTACACTCTGACGTTCTTCATAATATTCATATTTTTTTTCTTTAGGGGAATCATTTGTTGAAGCATAGCAAACTATAATACTCATATTGCACTGCCTTGATTTGAGCTTTGCTAGTAACAATCTACAATTTACAGCTCTCCACTTGGTTAATGCCTTTTCTGCTCTTGGTGTTATCATCATTCCTACCCCTTCTCTTCCAACTCCATCTGATCTTCCTGAGTATATATATATATATATATATATATATATATATATATACATATATATATATATTGCATTGGTGTAAAGTTTCCTCAACAATCCCCTTAGAATGTGTTTCACTTAGGGCCAACATATCCAAACTATATTTCATAAATTCACTCTCCACTTGCTGTAACTTCCCAATCTGATTCATGGTTCTAACATTCCAATCACCTATTTTCGATTTTTCTTTTTAGTATTTATAAACCGGGAGATTCTTTGCACTCCGCTACGCGAGACTGGGGTCCATTCTTTCATCTCCTCTATCCATGACTGACTAAATCCATAGAGGATTCATTAACTATATACAGCAAAGGATAACCAGTTCCCTGTGATGTGCAGTGGCTATCTAAATAAGGCAAGTGACCCCTGCCGGTCCATACTGATTCTAGTAAGATCAACCGCTAGGCATCAGGAGTAAAAGCCGAAGAGACAATTTGTCCATCACCTTAAACCCAATCCGTCACCCAGCTGCCAGTGACTTCATCGAGATTTAGGGGGGCATTTCCTCCACACCCAAAGCTTTCATTACTCCAAGTTCCTCATCCGCTTATACGAGTATAACCATTGCCAAACATGGATTGCAAACACGGTAATTGATAATATATATTAAAGAAAAAAAATGACTTTTAATGAATGGGACATTCTTTACAATTAGTTACATGCAACATTCACATTCATAGCTCTTAGTAAAACTAAAAAACCTTTTTGTTATTCCATCAATTCGAATGAATATTTCTTTAAAAAATTATTATTCGCAGAAAATTCTTTTCCCATTTCAAAAATTTTCTCAATGCTACGTAAAATTTTAAATGATTTTTTTCTATGTCATCGGTGTTACCCAACACAGCCGACGCTATTGACAGCACTTGTCACATCATCGATGAATGATGACGTGCGAGAGTCCCTCTCTCTTCTGGTTGTCAGAAAATGTACAATTTTTACATTTTGTACAGACTGTTTCCTGAAACGATATCACCACTTTTTTGCTGGTTTAAGTATTCTGATATATTAAGGGGTTATCAGGTATTAGTTCATCATTGATCATGCAATATATGCCGCAGTCATTGTTTAAAGCTATAGGAAGTCTTTTCGAAAAGTCTTTTACATTTAAGAACAAAATACAAAAAGTGAAGCATAATCGAATACCTTTACAGAAGTATAAGCTTTGTCCATCAAACATTACTAATTGCACCGCTGATTGCATTCACTGCAGTGGGAATATATAGTTTTATAAAGAATGTAATTTGTAATATTTTGCTCTAATCTTCAAAATCATAATTTTCCAGGTTAATTTTAACGAAATAACTTTTCACGAAATTGCGATTCTAGGACGATTTATATAGATCTGGACCTTTTAAACACAGCCGTGTATTTGTAGGATGTACAAACAGACACTTAACAAATACTCATAAACAAACATCCAATTAATGTCAAAATCAACATTCTGAGAATGAGAACAATAATTAGATAAGTAACAACCTAAACACTTTAAAATACTATAATTTTCTGGGAATCTTCTTTTCTAACAATATCCCTACAATTAGGGGCCACTTGCATCGCATGGTTTATAATGTGGCAGAGGGTTTTTACGTTCGCATGTCCTTGCAGTCATCACCCACTGTTATTTGGGGTGTGCCTAACCTTTGACTTAGTCCAACTGCAAGGCAGCAGTTTCCACAGTTATTGGCCTACCACCATTTTGCTATAAAGCAAGACTGCAAGGCAGCAGTTGTCCTTTTGGTCTCGTTCTATGACAGGCAGGACGTACGCAAGGTCCTTTAATGCCATTAAAGGACCTTGGACGTACGGTAAGTGTGTTCAGTGCCGCAAAGGTGTACACGTGCTTTGCGTGGAGCTCCGTTCAACAATCACCCTGATTCATGTTTTAGCTTTTGTTTCTCGCTTAGAATATCATTAAAAAGATAGTAGTTAATCTTATGGAGAGACCAAAGTGAGAAGAAACAGTACACCATGTCTGGCCCCAACTTGGTCTACCTCATATGTGAAACCACGGATAGGATGTGATTGCAATAGATCCTATCACAAGAAATGTGTGTATATATTGACAGGCATTAGTGATAATGAAATGAGATACCTAAAATGGTTATGCCCATACTGCGTAGATGAAGCCAAAGCAGCCAAGTTATATATATATATAAATTGAAGGAAGAAGAGAGTATAAGAGAAGAGGCTCTGAGCAAACAAGACGCGAGAATTGCTGAATTGGAAAACAAAGTTGCGGACATTAGCGCACACGCAGCAAATTCCACCTAAGCAACAGACCTCACTGAGAAAGTTGATAATCTTGGTATGAATATAGAATCAATTAAGGCAACACTTCAAACATTGATGTACCCAAAATTAGACAAAATTACATACGCTGACAAAGTTAAAGAATAAAATTTGTTGGTAATTAAATCAACAAATACAACTAAAATTACTGAAAGAAAATGCGAGGTCGAACAGGCACTTGAAGACATTCCAATACTTAATACGGGGTCAACTTCAAATGGAAATGTAAACTTTGCTAACAAAATGATCAAAGAAGAGGCTGCAAACCAAATTCAGACATTGGTTGCCAAAACTGAAACGAGAACAATCAGAAAATTAAAGCCAAAAATAATTATATGCAATGTGTATAATGATGAAAATGAAGTAGCAAATGCCTTGATCCAAATAAGTCATTACCTAGACCAAATCTAAAACATAGAAGAGAAGATAACTGTGGTACTCAAGAAAAATGCTGCAGGTGCGACCACCCACTATGTGTTGAAATGTGATCCTGAATTCGAAGGCTATTCACGATAATGGTGACAAAGTTATGTTGCGATGGGGTACTTATGATATACGTGATAGAAACCACGTGATCACCTGCCACCACTGTCAGAGGTATGGACATCTTGAAAAATATTGCAAGCTTAAAACTAATGATAAAGTCTGCAAGAAATGTTCAGAAAAACATTACACCAAGGAATGTAACTCGCAAATGCCAAAGTGTTTTAACTGCACAAAGTTAAGCAAACCAAATGACCATATACCGTTCAAGAATGTAAAGTTTTTGAATTGGAATTGAAAAGACTATAGCAGAAAATACTGATCATGAATACTAAGGATGTCATAAACTGTGGCTACGTAAATATACAACCTGTTGGTATTAAAACTATCCAAATTCGAGAATTCATAAACGAAAAATACTTGCACATACTAGCATTATCTGAAACATGGTTAAATAATTTTGACAAGGCTAAGATTACTGAAATGACCTCCCGCTAGACATACCCTCTTTCACATTCCGAGAGAGCGTAGGTCTGGTGGGGGTGTCGGATTCTGTATTCATAAAGGTTACTCAAATCTCAAAATGTTAAAGAGAACTATTGTAACAAGCTTTGAATATATAGAAATAAACTTTACGCAAAAAGAAAAAAAAAATCCTTTGTGACAGTATAAACCTCCGAGAACAAATACTAGTATCTTCTTTGAAGAATATAGTGCACTCATTGAGATGATTATCATGGAGAAAAATGAATTACTTATTTGTGGAGACTTCAATCTTTGGATGGATAACGCATCAAATCTTGACGCTCTGACATTTAAAGAGTTATTAGAATCATATCATTTAGTGAATAATGTCGACTGTACAACTACTTTAACTGGACATACGTTGGACCTACTTTTGAGTAATGAATTGAATAACATTGAGTCTGATATAAACGTTCAAAAGAAATGTATTATCTCCCCAAGGCACAAACTTATTACGTTTAGTCTACCTCTACAGAAACATGCAGTAGTAAAGAAAATAAACTTCAGACGTAAATCAAATTTTTCTCCTACCGTACTTATTGAAGAAGTTACAAAGAAAATAAACGATGCTATCAACATTCCCTGTGATCATGATAACCAACGTTTGTTGGGAGCTAATTTATGTGTGTCTTACAACTACTTATAATAGAGTTAGTACAAGTGAATATGATGCCCTGTGCCCACAGATGGAAGACTTTAACTGTTCAAGACCATCTCCTTGGTTTAATGGAGAGACTTTAGTGATAAAGAGGGAAAAAAGACGGAAAGAAAGAAACTGGAATCGGTTTAAAACTGAAAGTACATGGTTAGAATACAAAACTGATATGTGTCAATACAACTACCTACTAAGAAGGAAAAAAAACGTGAATACTATAAGAGAAAGATCCGCGAAGCAGAAACAGACATAAATATGTTTTATCGTCTCCTGAACGGTATAATGGGAAATGTAAACGAAAAGAAGCTACCTGATGGATACAGTGACCAGGAACTAGCAAACAATTTTCTAGTATTCTTTAAAAACAACATTGAAAATATAACCAGGTCACTTGTATATATTCAACATAAGATTAATGATACGCCAGGCACACTGACAAAATTTATGAGGTGTAACAACATAACACAAGATGATATCACCAGGATTATCTAGAGGGCAAAGAAAACAAACTGCGCGATCGATCCTATCAAACCTTCGTATTCTACACTATTCTAAGCAAAGGTCTTTAAAAGACATATCCAAAAATCCGATTTTTTCCGCTTGAACAATTGTTATTGTTATCATAAACCTCGCTGTGATTACTTTATGGCAGAGATTACATTTGGGTACCATCCAATAATAATTTTAGAAGTGAAAAAGGAAAAAAAAAAAGTCTCAAAATATCAGCTACGATATTAATACCAGAGTGATTAACACATTTGTGAAATTAAAATTTTGAATACCGGAATCAACCCAAAATACACGTATCATCGAACGAAAATTAATTTGTCTTCATAAGGGTAGGGATAAAAACGTATTATGACGTATGGCATTAATCAATGTTTTTTTTTTTTTTTTTTTTTTTGCGGAAAAATGCTTTTCTGGCAAAGCAACGAAATAGATTTAACGGCTTTATAGAAAATCAATCTATAACCCGATTTGCAAAGCCTCCTCTCTCCTGGGAAAAAGAAGAGACATTTCGGGTTCTGAATAATAAAATAAACTCAATTACAGGTGGGAAAATACTCGTGTTACGTGTAATTTATTAACAGTTGCTTTCTTTTGTTCGCATTTGATTTTCATATATCAGACCAAAACGCATTGGCTATAAACATCAATACCTCATTAGTCCAATTAACTTCAATTTTGCCCTCCTCATTCACTCTTTTTTATGATTCTCTCTCTCTCTCTCTCTCTCTCTCTCTCTCTCTCTCTCTCTCTCTCTCACGGGCATAATAGAGACAAATATAGATTACGGATACATTTATATTTGAAAACCTACTTTCTCAAACGTTCTCAAAACCATGAATAGAAACAATGCAGATAGCATAAAAAAATAATTTAAAAGTTTATGTATTTTAAAACATAACGAAATGTATTTACGTAAGTATTTGTGCTATATACAGTAGTCTAACCCAGGGGCTTATGAGGCCATTCAGCAACCAAGTGCACTATGAAGGAAAAGGTTAGTTGTTATCAGACAGCAAGAAGGAAGAGAGGAAGCGAGAACAGTATTAAGGGAGAAGTAAATGAAGGATGTGCAGCTGTGGGTGATATCCTATTAAAAAGGTACCCAATTCGCAGTCCGTGGGTCGGCAGTTCGAGCCCTCCTGTAGCCTGATAGTTTCTAGTAGAGACTGCGACCTAGTTGTCCTTATAGGATATCAATAGGAGTAAGGGGTGGGAGGCTTTATTAGAGATCTTCCTACCGATTCATTAGCAATCCTTTTCTGTTCCCAAGTCCTAGTTTGGATTGCAGATTTTATGCAATTATGATCGGTCTCTGGAAATGCCTCGCCCCTTACCTCTGCCGCTCATGACTGACCTTTAAATAATGAAAACGTTGTGCATGTGATTGATGATCATCCCTTAAAACACATGAAAGGAAAGAAACTGACTAAAAACATGACTGTTTTAGTGAGAACATCAACGAGGGTCAAACGCCAAAGGAGCGAGATCTATATGCATGACACTGAGTGTTTCCCAAAACAAAACAATGAAGAGATTCCCTGCTGTAACAGTATCCTTCGAAGGAGGGGACATGGAAATAGGATTTACAAAGTGTACCATTGAAAGAGAAATACATATAATACATATAATTTTATGTGAAGATAAAAATGGAAACGTAATTCAAAATTTTGTATTAATGAGGGGGGAAAATAAAAATCTACTCTAAAAGCTGAAATGTTAGTAAAACAAAGGCTAATTTAATCAAGGTTTTGATACAGGGAAATGAAAATATAACCCAGAAAACTGCATATCAAAAGGGAAAATGAAATATTATTCAAAACCTGTTATATTGAAATAAAAGGGAACTACAATTTCGAATTAGTAATATCAAAATCTATAGAACCTCAAATAGGTTCAAATGAAAGACAAATTGAAAACTTATTTAAATTCTGTAACGTTTAAATGGAAATATAATAATTTAGAAACTGTTTCAATAAGACGGAAATGACCAAACAAATAAAAAAAAGTTTCATATAAGAGGGATGTAGGAGTAATTCTAAATAATGCTGCGTTCAGAGGAAAGTGTTATTATGTTGCTTTAATACAGTTAAAACAATAAGAAAGATTATAAATTATTGTGGATATTGATAGTGAAATTTCATAAATATCTCAAGAGAAAGTTTATAGTTAATAGTTTATATAGGACATATCTGTTTTGACGCTGTTACTGTTTTTAGAATGATATATTGTTAATTTATTCTCATCATTCATTTATTTCCTTATTTCTTTTCCTTACTGGGCTATTTTTCCATGTTGGAGCCCTTGCGCTTATCGCATCTTGCTTTTCCAACTAGGTTTGTAGCTTGGCTAGTAATAATAATAATAATAAAAATAATAATAATAATAATAAAGGAAATTGCGATAACTTAGGAAGAACGGTTTGTCTTTTCTGAGGGATAATAATGAAAAAAAATTCTTCTATACATATAAGAAAAAAAAAAAAAGATCACGTAAAAGAATTTGAGGTATGAAAGGAGTACACGACAACTATCAGAGTCCAAAAAAACTAAACTTAAAAAAAATGATAACGATAAATGTATTCTTTACCTAATATTAATATATACCAGTGGTATTTCAGGTCAAAAAACTTAGAAGCAGAGGAATATATTTTCCAAGCAGGAGCACCACTCCTTTTGTTCTTAACAAATCATAATGAACAATATGAAGGATTTTTATCGAGATAAAGCCTGGAAAAACATTCTATTCAGTAAACACTATTATACTAAAAACATTAATATGACCACCATAACTGAAGTAGTAGAATTAATCATATAATTACTTATGATTGAGAGAAAAGGAAATTATTATAAAATTATACTAATTAATATTAAAAACTAGATTTGAATATTGAGTTCCCAAACAATATATCAAAGAATATGTCATAACTATAGTCATTCTTTTTTAGCGAGGCAGATTTGCACCGACTCACAGCGGTGCCCTTTTCGCTGGGAAAAGTTTCCTGATCGCTGATTGGTTAGAATTATCTTATCCAACCATTCAGCGATCAGGAAACTTTTCAGAGCTAAATGGGCACCGCTGCAAGTCGGAGCAAATCTGCCTCGCTAAAACAAATTGACTATAATCGAAATTATTTTCTTAACAGTTAAATTGGGATGCTGAAGTTACTCATCTGTTCCGTAGATTACAATTTGGCTTTCGCAAGGACCTTGGAGTATGTGATGTCCTTACAATTTCCCATGCTATACAGAAGCCCCTTGATTGTGGTCATAAAATAACTAGGATTAGCTCTCCTACTCCATTCTGCTAGTTTCAAAATTATGAATTACCTTTGGGAACATAATTACATTCAGTATTACAAAATACATTATATAACACTTTGGAAAATACAAGTAGAGATGGAAACTTGGCTGTAATTAGCATGGTCAGATCTACCATGAACAAAGCTACCTAATGGCGGTACATTAAAAATTCTCCAAGAGCAAAAAGAACAACTTAGAAGCGAAGAATTCGTTGTTTATACAAGAAACAAAGTAAAAATGTCATTTGGGTCTAAGCCTCCATAAACACCAAGGTCCGATAAAAGTCTAAATTTCACGCGACTTACGAAAGGCAAACTATACTCAATTTTTTTTAAAATGAGGCGCATTTGCACAGACTCAAAGCGGTGCCCTTTTAGCTCGGAAAAGTTTCCTGCTATCTGATTGGTTAGAATTATCTTGTCCAACCAATCAGCGATCAGAAAACTTTTCCGAGGTAAAAGGGCACCCCTGTGAGCCGGTGCAAATATGCCTCACTAAAAAGAATTGACTATAGTTTGTTTAGCTTCGAGCAAACAGGAATGAGAAAGATTGGGTTTCTCATTACTGTGCTTAATGTCAAACACATCAACCAAAAGAGTTGTCATTCCCTTTGGTCAGTGAGTGACACAGTCATTTGGTTTGAGAAACGGGGGATTTGTTAAGTCTACGCCAACGAGTACAGCTTTTAGCTTAGTCCACCCATTTATGATCCTGGGTTGTACAGTCGGCGCCAAAACTGATGCAACAAATTTCAGAGGATTTTATTCGAAATTCACTTACTGGTAACTATAATGCGAATCACAAATCTTTTCCTACATTGAAAACTCTATCAAGCAAATTAAAGCTAACACACGATGCACAAATAACCTATTTATGATATCCATAAGAATTATAAGGGAAAATATGGTAATAGTTAATATATCAACGTATAGTAATTCCTTCAAACTATAGAAACAAAACAATTTTGAAATTTTCGTTCAACACAGGGTTACCTATGTATATTTCGAGAAATGTGGAAACAAATATTTACCTGGCGAGACATCAGTCTCTTACCAGCGAGTTTTCCCCGGCTTCCTGACCCACCAGTAACACAATTGATAGTTTTTAATTCGAATTACCCCTAATGAGTCAATATGGATGAAAATCAACACAATATCGTGCTCAAATAGCTATAAATTTTCATCTCGTACTGGGATCGAACCCTAGCCCCTTCAAATGAAAGGCCAGGTCGCTTCCAACCTTGCCACCAGTGCCTCATAAGAAGTCGGAACCTAACTTCTAACTACAATTTAGGATTTACCTGGCGAGACATCAGTCTCTTACCAGCGAGCTTTCCCCGACTTCTCGGCCCACCAGGTGACACAATTGATAGCATTTAATTTTAATTACCCTTAATGAGTCAATATGGACGAAAATCAACACACTAACGTCCTCAAATAGAAATCGACTCTACAAAAACAATCGAGCTTGGGCGGGTCTTGAATCCGAGTCTGGCAGAACGCTAAGCAGGGACGCTTTCATTAGGCTAACACAGGCCTATTACGGGAGGAGAATTTTCGATGAAAAAGAATTATTTTTTACTTATAAAACTATTTAATCAAAAAAAAAAAAATAACAAGCGATCAAAAGAGAAAATCAACACACTAAAAAGGATTGTCTGTGACTCAATATAAAGTGATGGAAATCATCTTGAAACACAATCAGGCAACGTTGAAGAAATCCTTGTCTGAAGAAAATCTTTTATAATGATCTATTGCAACAGGAAGAACAAATAAAACACGGATAACAACTTTAAAAATTTAAGAGCAAGAATATTTTCAAATAATTAATTAAAAAAAAACACAGCATCACATAAACATTCGAAGCGAATATGATTGCTTAAACAAGAGAGAGAGAGAGAGAGAGAGAGAGAGAGAGAGAGAGAGAGAGAGAGAGAGAGAGAGAGAGAGAGAGAGTTTTTAATAATTACAAATAACCAAGATCCACTGAATCATACATTTATATACTGCTCCCCCAAAAAAATTTCCATTAAAATATTTTCAACTTCTGCATAATGCAAATATGTTTCAAAGGAAAAAGGACTATGTCAGATTTAGTCAGATTTATTCTTTTCAAATATAAAGGATTTTCTATAAATGAAAAGGTCTTTAATAAAAAGAATAAAATTCACATTATTCAATAATCACCAAAACTAAAACTGTTCCAATCATGTCTTGCGTAAAAAAGAAAATACTGAAAACCAACAGAAAAATTATATGGTTTTTTTCTCAACAATGAAATCTTTTTAACCTAACATATAAAATGTCTGGTATATTGAGCTATTAAGAAAAAGTTACAATTGAACTTCATACATACATACATACATACATACATATATACATCCATACATACATACACATACACACACACACACTATATATATATATATATATATGTATATATATGT
>NC_090744.1:35405447-35445447 GCF_036898095.1 Palaemon carinicauda
ATATTAAAAATATGTTTAGGGAAAACTTATGGTTAATCAATCTTTTTTTTTCTTATAATGGTGGTTACTGAAAATAAATTAAGTTTTAATTTCTACCTCCCAACTCGAAAATTTGTTTTGCCTATATCCCTGAGATATTCCTATATTAGTCAAGTTGATATTCATATAGTTGGTTTTAGGCACATTCCCGTATAAAGATGCGATATCCAATTCACTAGTAAAATCATAAAAACTTTAAAAAATCAGAAAATTTATTCAATATAATCTATTCTTTACATATTCCTCTTTAAGAGGAATAAAAAATTTGACAAATTTATGAGCGAATATTAAACGATAAGAGCACTGGTCTAAGGATATTAATCTTACGTAACTTGGCTATTACTTGTATAGAAAACTTTCCTGCATTCCTCTTATTACTATTCTTATTACTGAAAATGTTCCTAAAAATTATGGTGACTTTATTACAGGTACGTGGTACCTCCACTGCCTACTCTTTGAATGCAAAGACAGCTTATTTCGTCATGGCTGAATGTTACACAACTTCATCACGTGTAGTGTCGTGGATTATTCCGGACTTATCGCTCTCCTTTCTGCCCAGTTGTATGTATGTATGTATACATATATACATATATAATTATATATATTCATATATACATATAAAATATATATATATATATATATATATATATATATAAATATATATATATATATATATATACATATATATATATATATATATATAAATATATATATATATATACATATATATATATATATATATATATACATATAATTGATGAGTCGCTTTTCAACGGCACAGTAATAATTTGGCTTTTATCTAAAGGACGAACCCGTGTACAAGACTTCAAAAGCCTAATATTTCTCATATCTTAAAGCGCTTTCATTTCAATATCTTTTAAGTTCCAGCTCCTAAATAATCGCGAATTATGCACTCATTGAACCAACATGTCTTCCATTCTCTCATTATAACTAAAAACAGATAAAAAAAAAGCTCTCTAATCCTTCGTTTTACCTCCTCTTACGACTTACACATATATTTGGACTATCAAGTTTCTATACATATCAATTCTTCTTATCCCACATATTCAACACAAATAATTTATATCATTATCTTCCATTTTCCTTTCATTGTTATCTAATATCCTAAATTCACTTTGAAGAGGGAGAATTGGATAAAAAATAATTTCATACAAGGAAATGTTGATTGGCACAGATATATCTAATATCTTTCTAAATACTTCAATAAGTTCTCTTAACTTTTCCTCCTTCACTTATGTTTAGTCTCTTCCCTGATGCTTCAATCATCCGGGATATTTAATAACCAATACATATATATTTAAGGTTACAGGATAATATGAAGAGAAGATGTTTTGAGGAAAAGGATGTCTTTGACTGAAGGTATAGACAAAGGAGAGGGCGCATCCGGCAACCGACCCCTTAATGTAAGGATGAAAGTGGGAAAGAAGACATATAAAATCAAGTGCTACCAATCGTCCTCCCATCCTTCTAATTTCCTAGCTGCATCTTTCTAATTTACATTTGCTCTTAAAGCGTCACACCTACCACATCCAGTTTCATTTATCACGCTTATAACATACTTTCAAGTCTCTCTTCCTTACCTATCGCTGTATCATCTGCAAAACTCAGCCATGCTAAACCCATTTTTATTTCATTCTAGAACTTTGCATCAACTTCATATGTAGGTTCCCTAACTTCTACGCCAATCTTTCCATAAGGATGTTAAATGACCATGGAGTATTACACATCCTTAGTTCAGTCATACTTTACCAGTAACATATCCATGTTTAAGGGGCTTTAAGGTCCGGTCATGAATGGCTGAGGAAGGGGACAGTCACATTGACCTAGCAAGCAGAACAATGCCCTAGAGAATGACCATATTATATACTTATGATCAGCACCCAAACCCCTCTCCACCGAAGCTAGGACCAGGGAGGGCCATGCACAAGCTGCTGAAGACTCAGCAGGTAGACCCATAGGCTCCCCCGAACGCGCCCCCCCCCCCCTCCTTAACTCACAAGGATGGTGAGATTGCAGCAACCAAAGAAACTAACGAGTTTGACTGGGACTCGATCCCCAGTCTGGCGATCACCAGTCAGGGACGTTAACAAAAAGGCCACCGCATTTTCTAATTCCTGCTGTACCTTAATTACAAACGGTTACAACTGCTCTCACAAAATTACCTTGGATACATGTGAAAGGAAAGGAAAAACTCGATCTATATTTTGTATAAAGAAAATTTAACTTCGTAGAATCCAATAAGTGTAATAACTACAGCCATCAGACCTGGCTTTTCCACTAACAAGCAATTTGTTGTAAATTACCTTAAATACTCAAAATCGCTTTACTCTTTTATGAATATCAATATCCTCTTAAACCTTTAGGGGGAAAACTTCTCTAACTTTTCTGAGAGTAAGACTTGGGCCTCTGGGAAACATAACTTTCACTTAATTCTTTAATTGATCCCTTTCCCCTTCATAAGAACAGTAAAGTGTGTACATTTATATTCTCCATTCGTGTGTACAGAGAGAGAGAGAGAGAGAGAGAGAGAGAGAGAGAGAGAGAGAGAGAGATAGATAGATTCATCGTTTTCAGGCTCGCCATTAGAAAAACCCAGTCGAAAGGTGAGGTAGATGAGAGAAGAGGATAGGCTTTCGAGCTTTTATTCATATGGGAGAGCAACGCTGAATAAGCCCTAAGTCTCACTCAAATAACAGAAGTGTTTCCCACTGAATACACTTTAGATATTCAATTGATTTCCATCACTGAAGATGAAGGTAACAAGGCCAACAATGGTCTTAAGATGGTAGATGGAGGGGTAAAGGGCTGACAATATCAAGTCCTAGAGACTTCCTGGGAAATAAATGGGAATAAACAACGGGTAGTACATGTTGTAAATAGTGGTATGATGGTCACAGAAGATTAATGAAGGGTTATAAAGATTTAAGGGACAACTGCATAATACTAGGCTGGTTTGTGTACATTATTACTTTAGTAAAAATAAGATAATCCAAATCTTGACAAAAGTACGTAATAAAAATGGATAAGATAAGAGGAGTCTTTGCGTAGTACAAGAAGTTGTTATACAATGGAGTGAAGAGGGAAAGATAAAAGAGAAAACAGATAACAATTTAAAAGATGTAAATGGAGGGGATACTATCGGAAGAAAATGAGCTTCTCTGTCAACGGACCAGTGTTGAGAAAATCTGTCGATTGCGGGAAATAGAGAGGAGAATACTTGTGTAAGTTACTACTAAAAAAGAAAAGGAAAGTAAATTATGAGACAAATTCTCGTGATAATGTAAATGTGACTGTGTGGCTGACAACGAATATACTGAATGCCTGAATAAAAGAAACGTTCCCAAGGGATGAGAAAGAATTATTGTTCCTCCTAGTACGGGTAAAACTAATCATCAAGACTGCAGGTATTATTGAGACTTAACTTTCTTAAGTATGCTACAGAGGGTGTATAGTTTTTAATACACGCTGTAAAGGGACTGGTAAAGGAGGAACAGTGGGAATTGTGAGACGTGTTTTGTTTTTAGGTTATGAGAGGTAAGATCTAGTAAAAAAGACACAATGATGACATACATTAAGTTAAAGAAAACTTATGACAAAACATGGTATCCAGTGAAAGTTGCTGAGGGCAATACCACCAGTTTTAACAATGAAAATGAAGCATTCATTTAGTTTACAATAGGAAAGTTACTAGTTTGGTGTAAATATTTGCAAAGATATAAGTGTGTTATCTTTCCCATGGTTATTCCATGTCTTTTCAGATGGGGGGATGTGAATAGTAAGACGAAAAAAATGCTGATACTAGCAAAGAAATCATTCTTTTTTTCTTTTTTTACAAGATTGAAATACTGAGAGTAACTGTGGGGAAGAACAAGATTATGGAGGTATATGGAAATTATGGTAACACAGCAATGAACGCTAATAAGCTCAGTAGGAACATATCAGTAGTAGAAGAATACTGTGAAGGATAGTTCGAAGAGAAGTGACTTAACAAAGTAAAGTTAAACAATTGTGGAGGCAGGAAGAAAAAAATAATTGTCAGGATACTTGGAATGTCAATGGAAGCTAAGAATCGAATTATGGCGAGTTTATTGATTAAATTTTACTTTATGGAAAAATAAAAGTGGACAATGAATGAAAACGGAAAAACGAAGATGGAAGCTGCCAAGATTCATTCTTTATGCATTGAGTTTGGCATAGATGAAAGGGCGTAGCAGGACATTTGAGAAAGCTTGGTCTTGTTGAAAGGATGTTGGATAATGAGTTAGAGAAAACCCTATTAAAAGAAAATACTGGGTACATATTGTTAGAGACTTGTTAGAAAGATTCCTCAACATCTGGGAATCGATTGTACTTGCAAGACAGATGAGAATAGCACCGTATGAATAAAAGATCTAAACCTCTACTCGTTGATCTTCTGCGTTAATTTTTATGAAAGTCTTATACCCAAGGGTTAATCCTTGAACCCTCGTCCATTCTTCTTAGGCCCCTTTCACAATTCACAGTCAGCAATTTCTACACAAAAGGAAATGCTATTCATTTCTTTGGTAAGACAAAGGAAATAAAATCTATAGAACCGAGTGTTAAACATTTTCATACAATTAAGTAGTCAGTCAAGTTGCATATCTAATCTTCCTATAAAAAGTAATACAAGAGATGAAATCTAAATATAATGGAAAATGTCTTCCTTCATAAAAGTATACGAAAGAGTATACGTGAATAAATACTTAAAGGACTTTCCTTTCAGTGAAAAGGGTCAGTTACTGAATCAAAGGAGAGAGAGAGAGAGAGAGAGAGAGAGAGAGAGAGAGAGAGAGAGAGAGAGAAGAGAGAGAGAGAGAGAGAAATTGGACCATTTTCAGGAAAAAGGTATGAATAAACAAATGGTATCTAATACAAAAAAGAAATTTAAGAAAGACAAAAATAAAATAAATAGTTAACAAATAATTGTAATATGCGCTTCTAAAACGCAAATAAGTGATTTTGAAAGCATGTGCAAGAACATAAATCAAAATCCCAGGCGATGCAAATATTGCACCAGTACCGAAACATACCATAAAAAATACATGGAAATACATCTGGCCAATACGTAATATATAAATATATCCTTTCAAATTACATAAAATGTTTCCATCATGATTGGAAAAAGAAAAAGAAAATTACTTTGCAATCAATAACTTCTATTTTTGCGAAAAACATAATTTATTCTACTATGACTTGGATATCTAGAATAGTTGGATAAATTTATATATATATATATATATATATATATATATGTAATATATATATGTGTATATATATATATATATAATCTGTGTCTCCCTTGAAGATTAAAAGTGAATAAGAGCAATCTCTCAGACAAAATCTCTCTATTTAAAGAAAAAAACACTTCTCTTTAGTTAACTATTCAATCTGTCTCTCAAGACCAGCCAGGAGTGAGAATGAGAGAAATTAACTCATTTCAGTCAATCAAACGTCTCTCTCTCTCTCTCTCTCTCTCTCTCTCTCTCTCTCTCTCTCTCATATATGCACACATATAGACTTGGCTCATTAACAAATATGTTGATTAATGAATCATTCAATCTTTGAAGATAACAAATGAATTAGATAAATTTAGTTATTCTCTCTCTCTCTCTCTCTCTCTCTCTCTCTCTCTCTCTCTCTCTCTCTCTAAAACATAGCTCTCAAAAACATAAAAATTAATATGAAGAAAAGGAACCCTAAAATTCCCGATCTACAACGCAAGCAAATTTTCATCACCTCCGCCCAATTAGAACCAAAATAGCGCCCTATCAGCACACGCCCACGCTTTCGACCCACACCCTCATCAACTGCCGATTCAAACTCCTCTGAAGGGAGGCGTTTGTTTCTCTACAATTATATCCTCATTGAGACTGACCTGAGGAAGTCATCCCTTCACAGAAGGCAATAGGTCAAATTACAGGGGAGAACAATGAAAAAGAGTGACAAGTAAAATATGAATAGGTTTTATTGAAAGTAATTGCTACCTCAGTAGCGTTAATTTTGCAATTAACTTTTTCTATTGTCCTTATTATCTTTTTCTCTTCATTGCTATAATCTGCTAGTAACTGGGAAAGGGACATATTTTCATGAGGAAGATGATGGAGAACTTATCATTAACAATTCTTCTTTATTATATCACTACATATTACAAAAGTACAGATAATAAGTACAAAGGATGCTTTTGCCGTGAAACACTATCACGATGTCAGTGTGCACATTTCACTTATGTACAAGAAATTTAAAATTCGTAGATTTTAGTATGACAAATCCTTCTAATCAACCGGTTTCGAGCAGGGAGAAAGTTTTTCTGCTCATTATCAAGAGTAAACTGTAACGCAGGATCTTTGCCTTCTTGCATTTCAAGAGCCTTGGCAGCACCTCTCATCTCCGTGACGATCCCACTCCGGTGTTGGCCACGGTCAGTGAGGGCTTCTAACAAGAGTAGAGGTTGGAGGGCATCAGTCGTCCGTAGGGCGTCTCTAAGTTTATTTTTTTGGATGGTGTCCAGGAGGAGCTCGATTTCCATTCTATTGTCTGTCGGTCATGGTTTGGTTATGTAATGGCAATTGAGGCCTAAGCATGGTATCTCTTCTTGAGAAGGCGTAGGAAAACCTAATTCCCCTGGTAATCCAACTCCTTTCCAAAATCCTAACACTTTCCTTAGCCCTAAAATCTTTTAATCCTCCTCTCCCAACCCAAGAACAGGGATAGGCTTCTATGCTTAGAACTACTCCTTTTCTCTCCTACTCAAATACTTCTCTCCTCTCCCAGTCTCTTCTACTTACTGAGACTCGCTGCTATACCACTATTCTCTACCAATAAACCTTTCACTTCAGTTCAAGACTGAGAGCACGAGAGCCGAGCCAGAACCATGAAGCTCTTGGGCTGAGCAAATCAGGCTGCTCTATGAGCAGGACACCTACAGATGTTTTAAACGACTTGGGGCCCAGGCATCTTGTCAAAGGGCCACCGTCTTCGAATTTTGAATTTCTTGTACATAACTGAACATTACTTTGTGCACACTGACATCGTGATAGTGTATCACGGCAAAGACATACTTTGTAGTTATTATCTGTACTATTGTAATATGTAGTGATGTATTAAAGAAGAATTATGAATAATATGGCCTCCATCATCTTCCTCATGGAAATATGTCCCTTTTCCAGTTACTAGCGGATAATAGCAATGAAGAGAAAAAGATAATGAGAAAAATAGAAAAAGTTAATTAACAAATTAACGCCCCTGAAGGAGCAATTACTTTCAATTAAACCTGTTTAAAAGAGGGTTTACTCCCGAAATAAAATATGAATAAAAATCAAATCAAATTTAAAAATAAAAAATATTAATTAAATACCCTCAAAAATTGAATAAAATCAAAAGAACCAATAATAGTCTGATAACTGATTATCAAAAAGGAATGACAATTCAATTACATAAAAGATGATTATAAATACAAAAAAAAAAAAAAAATTAGATAAAGACTTTAAAATCATTCCCACACCTAACCAATAAAACATAAAACAACCACCATGGAAAATTACTGCCCGCCCTTTAACCTACTTAAATATGACTTTGAACTCGCTATGCAATTAGTTGAAGTCAAGATTAAATTCCTATTTGACAACTGACCTCAGCGTTCTCAACAGTGAAGTTAACGTGCAATACAAAATGACTTAAACTTGAGGTTTAAGGATAAATTCCTATCATTAACTATGACATCTAAGTATCATGTTTATTACTAAAAATTGTGGTTGTGGTGGCCTATTGGAAACGTCCCTGACTAGGGATCGAATCCTACACAGGCTCGACGGATTCTTATGGTGTCTGCAACCCCACCATCCTTGTGAGCTTATAGCTCCACCTGGTAAGTCATCAGCAGCCATTGCAGGTCCTTCCTGGTCCTAGCTTGTATGCAGAGAAGGCTTGGGTATTGATCATAGGTATATATGGTATCCCTAGGATATTATCCTAGTAACCAGGGCAATGTCACTGTCCCTTGCCTCTGCCATTCATGATCAGACTTTCAACATTAAATAGGCAAGACGACGGGATTGATTGTGAGTGGACAATCGCGTAACATATAATGTAGGTCTCTGCTTGGGAGTTAAAATGTAGTGTAACTTTGTATTTAGCTGTACATGCAAATGTAAACCAAATTTTCTAATTAAAATCCAAACACTAAACCAACAAAAGGGTTACTAATTTTATAACTACCTAAGCTTATTGACCAAAATCCTCAACCAGCTGAGCTCATTGATCTAACCCTTGAATCGACTAAGCTTATCTAAATATCCTAGATGATGAACTTACTAAACTTAATTTCCAATACAGTTATTGTACATATGTCTAAGAGTACTGATTTAAATCTCAATGTAGGTGGTGTTATCAGTCTAATATCAACTCGAAATACCAGCGAATCCTTTCCCGGATGCTGGAAAAGCTTATCCAAACAAAAGGTCCCATTGACTTCACTAAATCCGAGATAAAAAAGATCAGTTGGCAGACATTCGAAATCACAAACAAGTCTAATTAATGACGCAATTGTTCCGAAGGTGAGATGAGACGCGCAGGTTCTGGGGAAAGCCACGACAAATAATGGAGACCCAACAAGAATTTCTTGGCAAATCGACGTCATAGCGACTGCTGATCAGGGTTCTCTCTCTCTCTCTCTCTCTCCTCTCTCTCTCTCTCTCTCTCGTTCATTCTACATGAAAGGTCATATCCTTCAATAACCTAAGGTATTGTAAAAATAACTATAATTTCTAATAGAAAAATTTCAATCAAAACCCTCAATAAAGTTATATTCTTCCTCAAGTATACTACGTCGTGATTTATTTGTTGCAATGACTCCAGTACTTTACATAAAATAAATAACAATACAGTTTATATCCAACTAATATCGTTCACTTTTATTATCAAAAGAGGTGGAGATTCATTCCACACTCCATTCGGATCACATAACTTCGTTTCTCATATATTGTACTTTCTCTGACTTGTATCAATACTGAATCCATAAAAAATATCAAACAATCATGAGACATAGTATATCTATTTTTCACATAAACTTTCACGCCTAACCATTCCCTGATCTCCAAGTAATAAATATCCCAACACAATCTTCGTTTCAATCATGATACAACGTAATTACTCTCAATATCCTACCTTCTCTGCATTAAACCTTCAATAACATTTCCACCTATGACCTATAAAGTATTTTCCTTTTAAATCCCAACTTCTAATATATCTACTCCACAACAAAAACATAGCGTATTATATCAGTCTTATAAGTAGTTACATAATCTAAGAATATT
Organism: Palaemon carinicauda; assembly: GCF_036898095.1. Lineage (NCBI taxonomy): Eukaryota > Metazoa > Arthropoda > Malacostraca > Decapoda > Palaemonidae > Palaemon > Palaemon carinicauda. Next base: position 35,414,840 of record NC_090744.1, read on the forward strand.
TTCTAACTCATATTTAAGAAAAACATAAAAAATCATCGTCATACAAAATGAACGTTTGAATTTTAAAAGCATTTTATCTTATTTTCGTCCTCTCCTACCAATATCTGACCTCAGGAGATATGGAGGTCACAAGGTTGATTAACATTACTAAAAGGCGAACTGAAAAAAGTGCCATTCTAAAAGATGCAATTTCATTTTATAAAAGTATATATATAAAAAAACTAAGAATAATCACGTATAAGAAAAAATATCAGTAAGTGTTATCTTCACTGATCAAAATATTGGAATGAGATAGAACCTTGCATTAGAAATAGCACAGATATAACTAGAAAATGTTCGTCCTTAAACTTCATTCAATTGAGCAAAAAAATTGGAATTCCTGTCTAGCAAAGCAAATACTGTATATAATGAACTCGAGTAGATTAAATGGATAAGGAATAAAGACCATCGGCGCTCGAATAACAGGGGAGAGAGAGAGAGAGAGAGAGAGAGAGAGAGAGAGAGAGAGAGAGAGAGAGAGAGAGTACAGGGAGGAATATACAAACAGCAACTTGAAAATTATTAATAAAACTTCATGCAGTTCGAAAACGTTCGAAATCCAAATAACTCGCCCCCCCCCCCCCACCAGAAAAAAAAAAATCAATTCGTAATATTCCTTTTACGAAAAGGTTCAGAACGTGTGGAAGAGGCAATAGGAAAGGATATTTGCAAATGGAATGGATTCCCCTTATGCGAGTTTAATCTTTTAAAGATCTGTTAAATGTTATAAACAAGAAAATATGTTAAGAATACTTCAAACATACCAATATCAGATAAATGTCGAAATGTCGTAAATGAACATTTCAATAAATGAAACAAAAAGGTACTTACACAAAAACAATAGCAATCATTTATAGATAGTCTGTTGACATTTCAATCGACTTCAAGCTTGAAAACAATGAATAATTACATAAAACAGGTAATCACTCACAATAAACTTAATTTTTATCTTGCTCTCTTATCTCGACAAGAATCACAAAGAATTTGGTAAAAAAAAAATGAATAATATAAAGGATATAACGTTTAAATCCTTTCCAGGGATCTGATACACAGACAAAGGAACTTGTCAAATGTGAGAGGATGATTACATCCCACGCGTCTCTCTCTCTCTCTCTCTCTCTCTCTCTCTCTCTCAGCTATAAAATTCTCTCATTGTTTAGCTGCATAGAAACTGAATGTAAGTGGTTTAATTGAGTACAAAAAAAAAAAAAAAAAATACTGTACAAATTGGAGGTGACGCTATTTGGAGACAAGAAAAAAAGTTATAACGAATGAAAGAAGTGACGCATCGCAATGGGTTCTCTCGTGCTATAAAACTAATGACGTTAAAAATAAAGGATAACAATAGCAAATTATTAATAATATTAAACTGGGAAGCCGGTTATTTTGGGTACTTCAGCATAAAAATATTCCTCGTCGTTCCAGTATTTCAGTTAAATTGTAATTGTGTCAAAAGTATGAGTCACAAAGGTTAATCCCTGAAACCATATTTCGATGGTAAGAGGACGAGAAATGATAAGTATGAGGAGTCACAAATCAATGTTTACAGTGTAAAATTTAAAATAAAGGATTAGGAGAAAGGAATCAACGTTCGTGTTAAGACTAAAGTAAATGATTAGGAGTCAAAAATAAACGTTTCTATAAACACTGAAGTAAATGTTAAGGAGTCTTAAATCCACGCTTGCGTTAAGACTGAAGTAAATGTTCAGGAGTCTTAAATCAACGTTTGAGTATGGAATGAAGAAAATGTTTAGGAGTCTGAAATTAATGTTTCTGTAAAGACCTAAGTAAATGTTTAAGAATCTGAAATTAATGTTTCTGTAAAGACTTAAGTAAATGTTAAGGAGTCTTAAATCCACGTTTGTGTTAAGACTGGAGTAAATGTTTAGGAGTCTTGAATCAACGTTTGTGTATAGACTGAAGTAAATGTTTAGGTGTCTTAAATCAATGTTCAAGTAAACACTCAAGTAAATGTTTAGGCGCCTAAAATCAACGTTTGTGTAAAAACTGAAGTAAATGTTTAAGCGTCTGAAATCAACATTTGGGTAAAGACTGAAGTAAATGTTTAGGAATCTTAAACCAACGTTTGTGTAAAGACAAGTAAATGTTTAAGCGTCTGAAATCAACGTTTGTGAAAAGACAAAAGTAAATATTTAAGAGACTGAAATCAACGTTTGTGTAAAGACAAAATGTTTAAGAGTCAGAAATCAACGTTTGTATAAAGAATAAGGTCAATGAATGCTAAGATCTGCTGGATGCTCGTTTTCTTATAGTGTTACAATTAATTCGGATAGATTTACCAAATTAATCACAAAGAAGGAACTCATTACGACAAATAAACACGAATATTAAAGATGACGACAAGTACAAAGAAAGGATAAATAAGACAGTGAAATAAGAGGTAAATCTCAAATTAACTGTGAAGTGAGACTCGTGTTAAGCTGATCAACAGAAAAGCATTTGCATAACTCTTATACTTGCATCGCTTCACATTATTACCTCCTCCAACGAAGTTGGAAGGAAGTGATGTTTTCACTCTGGTTTGTAAATTTGTGTGTGTGTGTTTGTGAACAGCTTCCTGCCCCCCCCCCCCCCCTTTTAATCGTAGAGTAATGAAACTTGCAGGGATCAACTGTTATGTAAAAAAAAAAAAAAAAAAAAAAAAGCTGGAAATTATCAAAGTTTGGAAAGGTCAAGGTCAAAGATCAAACAAAATGTCCAATTCACGTGATCAGCCACAAGTTTGGGCATCGTTGTCACAGAGACTTCGAACTTGGTCCATATTTGAGTGTATGAAAATCCACGCCAATTAATACATGTTAAATCCACGGTCAAGGTCAAGGTCAAGGTCTAGCAAAAGGTCGAGAAATAAGCTGCCGCGGCGGAGGTCTGCACTCTACTGAGTACCCCTCTAGTTCAACATGGTTATGAAGTACATTCCACTATTTGGTCACATCAGGAATGAAACTGTTCCAATCTTGTGTGAATTGGTCCTGTATCCTCTCATAAGAGAAGGATGGTATAGTTTGGGCACCTCGTACTACAATGGATGGTCCGAGTCATGACAAAAAATATAAAATGAAGAGGAAACATAGATAGCAAATACCAATATACATATTCATAGTTTTCATTATCCTCATTATATTAAAAGCAATAGGAGAAACATATATGTGATGAATACAATTGTTGAAAATATAATAATCTAAACAAAGGAAAAAGAGGAAAACATACATAAAACCCATCTCAACTTTAAAATTTTAATGCAAATCCTCCGAGATAGAAAATGAGATATTTTAAAACCATATTTCCAAAAAACTAAATATGTAATATTATTTTTCATTTTGTTGGCAATAGAAAATTGCTCAACGATCTTTAAGTGCAAATGGATGAACCATTTGCAAAGGGAATGTATTCACTTTATCATTTTGAAATCTCTTTTTCAAAGAAATAAAAATAACCATTCAGACAGGGGGGGGGGGGGGGTTTTCGTGTTGCAGACCAATGCTTACTAACAACTCTAAACTCATGAATGAACAATCTAATGAACAAACTCCCTCCACCCCAATGATGATTGTCCACGTAGTCCCAATTCCCCTTTATATGAAACTTTGGTCGTAACTGTAAAGGTCATAGATGCTGAATATATAAAGTATCTTAAATAAATAAATGAATAAATAAATAAATAAATATATATATATATATATATATATATGTGTGTGTGTGTGTGTGTGTGTGTGTGTGTGTGTAATATACATTGTTAAACGGTATTTTGTAAGTTTCAGAGATGTATTGTTTTCGGAAGAAACATCAACAAGAAGTCGGCTACAATTACAAATAACATAACCCGGATGCTTTTCTAAACTGACTGATTTGACATTACAACTTCCTGTCAAAACATGATGGTGACTGACATTGAAAACATATTAATTATAGAAACAATTCTAGAAAGAAAAATCTTCAACAATCAGTATTCAAAATCACGAGTAAAACGAAAGATATATGTGTGGCATCAATCATATCTGAAGTAGCAGGAAATGCATTTAGAACGTATATGCAACCATTAGCTATTGGGAGTCAAAACAAAATGTTGCAGGTTATGAGGAAACATAACCTTCTATATCATTTCCAAGCAGAGGCAATGATTAAACGGCATTAGTGAAATCTAAGGTAATAGTACGTACGCTTTCAGTTTCTTAAGCATGACACATCTGCAGCAATTCTGAGCAACCCAACCATGCAGAGACCCCGTATATTGCAATTTACATTCCTATCTCTCTCAACAGCCAATTATAATCGTTAGGGGCAAAGCCAACCTTTTTTTCAAAGCTTTGTAAACAAGTACACGAAAAATTCTGCATAATCTTCCTTACAAACAGAAATATAAATAATAATAATAATAATGATAATAATAATAATAATAATAATAATAATAATAATAATAATAATAATAATAATAATAATAATAATAATAATAATGAAAACGAATTAAAACAAAAACCATACTAAGAACATCTTCAATGTTACCACTGCAGCATATGACTTATTACAATATAAACGATTAATGATAATAATCATAACAGGTAAGAAATTAGCTATGTTGTTTTGCAAATGCTAAGAGAGGGATTTTTACCAGATATGAAATGAATCCTCCTCCTAATGATGTCATTTCATCTTTTATAGAGGGACCTATAATAGAATACTGGGCGATCTGAAAAAAGAATCAGAACTTGATTATCAGACTTTCTCGGAAAGACTGACAAAACAAAAACCTCAATTGTCCCAGTTCCTGAAATTTAGAGGACAAAACTAAGCTTTTGGTGGTTTACATATGACCTATAAACAGACAAGTGAAACAACAAAAAAAACCGTGAAAACTTCCCAACCACCTCGAATTTTCCTTGATTTTTTTGCTAAAATCCCTCTAATCTTTTAGAAGAATCTACCTTACAGCAATTTCCTTTTAACTAAATCAATATTCCATAATACTGAATGTCAATTAAAAATATTCTAAAAAGGTATCGTATTTCTAAGACCTTCAAAACCATAGATAGCTCATCTTCATTTCAAGTCACCTATTGCGAGTCCTGCTGCTGAAAAAAAAAAGGTGTTCACAATAAACTCCTCCGCCATAACATATTAAAAATCTCTCTCTCTCTCTCTCTCTCTCTCTCTCTCTCTCTCTCTCTCTCTCTCTCTCTCTCTCTCTCTCTCTCTCACACACACAAAATATTCAAATTCCATCCCTTTTGCAGGATCCGCGTGTGACCCCTGGCCAACCCTCAAAGTTCCGGCGCCGTCCTCACTAAATCAAAAGTTTATGTCGGCCGACGACACTTTCAATTTAAAATGCTGGGAGCTTCCATCTCCCTTCTATTCCCTCACATACAAGATGGCTTTCTTCGTCGCCTTCCATCACCTGAATTTTATTTCCTTGCTATTTCATCCTGCTAAGCAAGTTTCGTATTTATATTAGCATTTTATCATATATGTATATATTGGTGTTTATATACTGTGTCAGCATCAGCTCTTACTAGTTCACGGCAAAGGCCTCAGACATGTCCTTCCACTTGCGTTTGTTTTATCTTTCTCTGCCAGTCCACACCAGCAAACTTTCTTAATTCGTCGATTAATCGTCTTCTCTTCCTTTCCCTGCTTTTTTTACAATCTCCAAGGACCCAATCAGTTCTTTTTAATGTCCACATATTGTCTGTCATTATATGTCCTCCCCATGACCATTTCTTTTTCTTACATGTTGTTGGAATATCCTCTCTTCTACTAGAGTTTGCTCTCGTATCCATGTCGCTCTTTTTCTGTCTCTTAGTATTATTCCCTTCATGATTCTTTCCATAGCTCTTTGAGTTGTAACTAGCTTACGTTCTAAGGCTTTAGTAATGCTCCAAGTTTCTGATGCGTAATTTAATACTGGTTGGACCATCTCATTATATACTTCTCTTTCTAGAGAAAGTGGCACTTTACATTTCATAATTTCATTTAGTTTACCAAATGGCAAACCATTGTGCGTGTGCACGCGTGCGAGCGCATGTGTATGTATGTAAATGTGTGTATATGTGTATGTATATATATACATATATATATATATATATATATATATATATATATATATATATATATATATATATATATATATATATAAAGAGAGAGAGAGAGAGAGAGAGAGAGAGAGAGAGAGAGAGAGAGAGAGAGAGAGATAGCGTGCGTGTTTATAAAAAATCCCAAATATTAGGAAAATAGCCAAATAGAGAAGGCAGCGTCGAGAGCCATGTGTTACACACTGCAATAAAATGAATAAATCCAGATTTCTTTCCTGAATTTCACTGTTTGTCAGCACCAATCTGAAAGCTTCCGCAAGCACTCTACTGGGATCTGTTAAACGGTGCGCGTTCAAAAGAACACCAGGATCACAAGCACTTCTCTCTCACTTCAGTGTTTTTCTGTTTGTCAGTGGTTCAAGGTTAACGTATAAGAGATTGAGAGATTAAAATGTTAATTCTCCGCTGAGGAATATTAAAGGATATGATATCATTTGAATTAAAAAAATTAATTCTTCAGAAATGTGTGAATATACTCGCATCAAGAATGGAAAAAGGTAGTGGGTTGGCTAGGGCATCAGCCAACCGTTGAGATACTACCGCTAGAGAGTTATGGGGTCCTTTGACGGGCCAGACAGTACTTCATTGATTCTTATCTCTGGTTACGGTTCACTTTCTCTTTGCCTATACATATAACGAATAGTCTGGCCTATTTTTTACAGATTCTCCTCTGTCCTCATACACCTGACAATACTGAGATTACCAAACAATTATTCTTCACCCAAGGGGTTAACTACTGCACTGTAAATGTTCAGTGGCCACTTTCCTCTTGGTAAGGGTAGAAGAGAGACTAGCTATGGTAAGTAGCTCTTCTAGGAGAAGGACACTTCAAAATCAAACCAGTGTTCTCTAGTCTTGGGTAGTGCCATAACCTCTGTACCATAGTCTTCCACTGTCTTGGGTTAGCGTTCTCTTGCTTGAGGGTACACTCGGGCACACTATTCTATCTAATTTCTCTTCCTCTTGTTTTGTTAAAGTTTTTATAGTTTATATAGGAGATATTTATTTCAATGTTACTGTTCTTATATTTCAGTTTTCCTTGTTTCCTTTCCTCAATGAGCTATTTTCCCTGTTGGAGCCCCTAGGCTTATAGCATCTTGCTTTTTTAACTATGGTTGTAGCTTGGCAAATAATAATAATAATAATAATAATAATAATAAAAATAATAATAATAATAATAATAATAATAACCCCTCAGAGTTGCGAATTTGTTCCCCTAAATACGAAACTAAATACATATACAGTAATTCCTTAGCTTTAGTGGGTATCCCGTACCAAGGAATCCCCCCCCCCCCTCCCCCCACACACACACAACCACACCACCACAAAAGCTGAATGCCTGGGACGTATAAACGGAAATCTTCCATACATTTTTCATCATTTATTATATAATTTTTCATAATATTTGTCTTTATAAATTTAAGTTTTTATAATCCCAAAGATGGCAATTTTAAGCTTTTAAAAGCGAAAAAAAAAATACGAATTAAAAAAAAGACAAATATATAAAACTTATTTTCTCTCAGAGATATATAGAGGAGTATTTATATTAGCATTTTATCATATATGTATATATTGGTGTTTATATACTGTGTCAGTATCAGCTCTTACTAGTTCACGGCAAAGGCCTCAGACATGTCCTTCCACTTGCGTTTGTTTAATCTTTCTGTGCCAGTCCACGCCAGCAAACTTTCTTAGTTCGTCGATTAATCGTCTTCTCTTCCTTCCCCTGCTTCTTTTACAATCTCCAGGGACCCATTCCGTTATTTTCAATGTCCACCGTTTGTCTTTCATTCTCATTATATATATGTACTGCCCATGTCTATTTCCTCTTCTTTACATGTTTTTAAAATATCCTCTACTTCAGTTTGCTCTCGTATCCATGTCGCTCTTTTTCTGTCTCTTAGTATTATTCCCTTCATGATTCTTTCCATAGCTCTTTGAGTTGTAACTAGCTTAAGTTCTAAGGCTTCTGTAAGGCTCCAAGTTTCTGATGCGTAATTTAATACTGGTTGGACCATCTCATTATATACTTCTCTTTTTAGAGAAAGTGGCACTTTCCATTTCATAATTTCATTTAGTTTACCAAATGGCAAACTATTTCACCTCGTTAAAGTATCCCCAGTCAGAAATGGATAAACATTGTGCGTGCGCACGCGTGCGAGCGCATGTGTATGTATGTAAGTATGTATGTGTATATGTGTATATATACACACACACATATATATATATGTGTATATATATATATAAAGAGAGAGAGAGAGAGAGAGAGAGAGAGAGAGAGTAATGAATAACATAAAGACTAGAAATACACCTAAAGAGAGAGAGAGAGAGAGAGAGAGAGAGAGAGAGAGAGAGAGAGAGAGAGAGAGAGAGAGAGAGAGAGTGTGTGTGTGTACTCCATACCTACTTAAACTCTGGACACGCTCTCGACCAAAGTCATCGTTCATTATTCGATGGTGGCTTTATCCGTTATCCAAAAATACCAAATAAATATACATATTTTATATTAGCTAATATGTATCTTTTTTAATCTGCAACTATACTTCCTTTGATAAAAAAATAAATAACACGATGTCTAGTGAAAACGACTTTGATCACCATGTTTGTCTTTGACTAAGTTCAGTTCAACTCATCATACTGGCCATTTAAACCTGCACTCTATCATAGTCTCTCTCTTTCTCTATAAAAACAGCTGTTTATGACCAATTAAATCTTTCTCATAAGAGTGAGAGAAAACAAACTCAGATCTGTTAAACAATTACCAGTTCCTCTTGCCACATATCCACACGTATGTTGAGAGGAGGATTGACTTTTCTCACACGATCATTAAGTTAATCTATCAAGATATGAAGAAAATTAAATAAATCTAGTCTCTCTCTCTCTCTCTCTCTCTCTCTCTCTCTCTCTCTCTCTCTCTCTCTCTCTCTCTCTCTCACATAATGAAGGTCGGGTGTAGAACTAACATGACCCAGGTAACTAATAAGTCGGATGAATAATTAAACAACTTCTCAACATAAATAAAAATTAAACCTATAGAATTGCCCAATCCTATTCTCTCTCTCTCTCTCTCTCTCTCTCTCTCTCTCTCTCTCTCTCTCTCTCTCTCTCTCTCTCTCTCTCTCTCATAAACAGGAATATATAAAGACAGAGGTGACCCTCAAATCACCGATCCTTATGAGAACCAAAATTAAACCATAACCGCCCAGTTAAAAACAAACTAACCCTACCACAGCCATTTCCTAGTCACGCCATACGCCCACGCTCACGTCCTACGCCCTCATCAGCTCCCAGTTCAAACTCTTCCTGAAGGGAGGCGTTTGTTTTTCTGCCATTATATCCTCGTCGAGACCGAACTGTGGGAGGTCATCCCTCACCTGCAGGCAACAGGTCCAATTACAAGGGAAATAAATAAGAACGAGAGTTTAAATATTAATAAAAATCAAATAAAATTTTCAATGAAAAAAAAATATTGAAAAAAGAAAACCGAAGATCTAAAAATTAAAAAAAATGCTAAAAAAAACCAGCATGATCTAATCATTATTAAAGAAATGTAAATAAACAGCATGAAAAAAAAAGGTAATTTCACAATGCAAAAAAAAAGCATTGTTAGTAGAGTATGAATTCCAAACATGAAGTTAAGGCTAAGTTTGATTAAGTTAAGGCTAAGTTTGATTCCAATTTGATATTTGACCTCAAAGTGAGACCTTGACCTTGATGTCACTTAACAAACTAACTTCATCGGTGAAGCAACCATTCAATACAAGATGACTCAAATGTCAGGGTTTAGGTCAAGCTCTTTCTCTTCGACCTTGAACTTTTTAAGTAATATTATGATAATTAAATCCAGAAAATGTAATATTGAATTCATATCAACCATTGTAATATACAATATTTGAGATCTGTATCGTCGATATAATCAAATTTAATGGTTTTAAAAACTTAGCAAGGGAACGTACATCCACAGGCCTACTTATCAATCACTAGATCATTATAATTATTATTAAATGCTAAGCTACAACCATTGTTGGAAAAGCACGATGCTATAAGCTTAGGGGCCCCAACAGGAAAAATAGCCCAGTGAGGAAAGGGAACAAGGAAAAATTAAATATTTTAAAGAATAGTAACATTAAAATAAATATTAAACTGTAAAAACTTTATCAAAACAAGAATAAGAGAAAGTAGATAGAATACTGTGCCCAAGAGTACCCTCAAGCAAGAGAACTTTAACCCAAGACAGTGGAAGACCATGGTAGAGAGGCTATGGCACTACCCAAGACTAAAGAACAATGGTTTGATTTTGGAGTGTCCTTCTCCTAGAAGAGCTGCTTACCATAGCTAAATAGTCTCTTCTACCCTTACCAAGAGGAAAGTAGCCACTGAACAATTACAGTACAGTAGTTAACCACTTGGGTGAAGAAGAATTGTTGGCAATCTCAGTGTTTTCAGGTGTATGAGGACAGAGGAGAAGCTGCAAAGAATAGGCCAGACTATTCGTTGTCTTTGTAGGCAAAGGTTAAGAACCGTAACCAGAGAGAAGGATCCAACGTAGTACTGTCTGGCCAGTCAAAAGACTCCATAACTTTCTAGCGGTAGTATGTCAATGGGCGGCTGGTGCCATGGCCAACCTACTACATGCAATTCTTTTTAGCGAGGCAGATTTGTACAGACTGGCAGGGGTGCCCTTTTAGCTCGAAAAAGTTTCCTGATCGGTTGATTGGTTGGACAAGATAATTCTAACCAATCACATAGCGGGAAACTTTTCCGAGCTAAAAGGGCACCGCTGCGAGTTGGTGCAAATGCGCCTCATTAAAAAAAAAATTATTATAGATGCCCGACTTGTCTATCACTAAAAGAACTTTATCACGATTTGGCTACTTGTGTCCATTCAAAGCTTATATTGTGTTTTATTTGTTTGTTTATTTATGAATGTATATAAGTACAGTTTAAGTTTTTGTTGGTAGTAGGTTGGTCAGGGCATCAGCCACCCGTTGAGATACTACCGCTAGATAGATATGTGGTCCTTTGACTGGCCAGACAGTACTGCATTGGATCCTTCTCACTAGTTACGGTTCACTTTCCCTTTGCCTACACATACACCGAATAGTCTGGCCTATTCTTTACAGATTCTCCTCTGTTCTCATTCACCTGACAACACTGAGATTACCAAACAATTCTTCTTCACCCAAGGGGTTAACTTCTGCACTGTAATTGTCCAATGGCTACTTTCCTCTTGGTAAGGGTAGAAGAGACTCTTTAGCTATGGTAAGCAGCTCTTCTAGGAGAAGGACACTCCAAAATCAAACCATTGTTCTCTAGTCTTGGGTAGTGCCATAGCCTCTGTACCATGGTCTTCCACTGTCTTGGGTTAGAGCTCTCTTGCTTGAGGGTACACTCGGGCATACTATTCTATCTTGTTTCTCTTCCTCTTGTTTAGTTAAAGTTTTCATATTTACATAGGAAATATTTATTTAAATGTCATTGTTCATAAAATATATTTTTCCTAGTTTCCTTTCCTCACTGGGCTATTTTCCCTGTTGGGGCCTCTGGGCTTATAGCATTTTGCTTTTTCAACTAGGGTTGTAGCGTAGCAAGTAATAATAATAATAATAATAATAATAATAATAATATCTATGTAACTAATTTTCCTAAAAATATACATAACTGTACTACGTTACTGGGTAGTACAGTGGTAACATGTTCGCCTAGCATTTGCATGGCAGCAGATCGATCCCAGGCCGTGAGTTTAAGCTGTTTACTGGGGAGGCCAATGCTGTGGTTGGGCACCACAGTGGTTGTTGGGCTTGTCGGGCCAACGTTCTGGTCAGCATCTATTCTGATGAAACTGGAATTGAACCCAGACACTTTTAACTTACATAATATTTGGATATTACCAAATGCGACACTAAATTATAATGATTTAGCAATAAAATTTAAGAATTAACAAAAACAATTATATTTTTTATAAAATTTAAGAATTAACAAAAACTGAATTATATTCTTTATAAAATTTAATAATTAACAAACACTAACTATATCTGTACTTTATAATAATCTAAGAATATACCAAATGACTATAATTCACAGCTGTACGCAAAAATCCACTCATGAATAAGTGACAATAAAACGAGACACCCAATGTAAACCAACTGTAAACCAACTTTACCTAACTAAGCTTTGATATCTATTGCCTAACTAAGCTTTGATATCTATTGCCTAACTAAGCTCCGATATCTAAATCTCTAACTAAACCTCCAGGCAATTAAGCTTATATGTCTAAATCTTTACACGTGATAGCTTATCTTGCTAAATCCTTATCAACTTAAAATCCCAGCAAATCCTTTCCCGGATGCCGAGGAAGCAGCTAATAAAACATCCCATTCATTCCGCAACATTCTGGATTAGTATTCGTTGGCAGACCTTCAAAATCATAAACAAGTCTAATTGATGACGCATTTGTTCCGAAGGTGAGATGTGACGCAGAGGTTCTGTGGAAATCCTCGACAAATAATGGCGACCCAACAAGAATTTCTTGGCAAATCGACGTCATAGCAACTGCTAATCCGGGCCATTTCGTTGCACATTTTCTCTCTCTATATAGTCATATTCTTTAAGGAATCTGCTAGTATTATTATTGTTATTATTATTATTATTATTATTATTATTATTATTATTATTATTACTTGCTAAGCTACAGCCCAAGTTGGAAAAGCATGATGCTATAAACCCAGGGACTCTAACAGGGAAAATAGGCCAGTGAGGAAAGGAAACAAGGAAAAATAAAATATCTTAGGAACAGTAACAACATTAAAATGAATATTCTCGAAATAAACTATAAAGAGCAATAAGATAGGATAATGTGCCCGAGTGTCCCCTCAAGCAAGAAACCCTAACCCAAGACGGTGGAAGACCATGGTACAGAGGCTATGGCACTACCCAAGACTAGAGAACAATGGTTTGATTTTGGAGTGGCCTTCTCCTAGAAGAGCTGCTTTCCATAGCTAAAGAGTCTCTTCTACCGTTACCACAAAGAACAACTACAGTGTAGTAGTTAACCCCTCGGGTGAAGAAGAATTGTTTGATAATCACAGTGTTTTAAATTGTATGAGAACAGAGGACAATCTGTAAAGAATAGGCCAGACTATTCGGTGTATGTGTAGGCAACGGGGAAAATGAACCGTAACCAGAAAGAAGGATCCAATGTAGTACTGTCTGACCAGTCAAAGGGTCCCATAACTCTCTAGCGGTAGCATCTCAACGGGTGGCTGGTGCCCTGGCCAACCTGCTACCTTTAGGACCTTCAATTCAATACAAATTTAAAGTACGAAGACCAAGTCATGTGAAGTTTTATCATTAAACAGAATTTTGTTTTCTCATGCAAACTCCACATAATGTATTTGAATATACTTTCTCTTGAAAGTGATGTACTTACTCTTTAAGTGAACTAGGGCGCGTTTTATTTGGTTTAATGACAAAAGTAAGCTTACATACAGAAAAAGAAATAAATAACAGCGTCACTACAACATATACTTAATATGGTTAAAGCATCAGGAATGAAGAGGGACATACAAATATACAAATGATTAAGTGAATATGCCATTAGCATGTGTTGTCATTTTAGGGTATATTTGGTCATTCAGCTTCCCAATATACCAGATAGTTTAGGTAGTAAAACAAGAGTGTTATCCTCACTCTACCCTTTGTTCTTCAGAATGCCACACAATCCTCAAGGCAAAAGCCTAGGAACAAGGCATCAGATACAAAGAAAATAAATATTAGCTAACAGGACACCTCCCTTCAAGATGTCTCTTCCTCTTCTTTATCAGCCGTCTAGGGCGCTTTTTTTTTCTGTTTCTGCATATTCTGATCCCAATCAAGATTACCTTGCTCTCATCCATAAAGAAAGCTATTCGTCAATGAAAACGACCCCTACCAAACCCGTAGTTACCATCGATCTAAGGGATGATATGCAGATTAAGTCCTAGGACGAGCCACTCTATGGTGATGATGAGAACAACATTACTTCGTTGGATGTAGAGAAGAATAACAATGGGGACGTCGTACAGAAGTGGAGGAAGAAGAAGATTCAATTTGTCCTCCTGAACGATGTGCAAGAACGGATGTTGGGGGGAGTGGTTGCAGGAACAGCCATTTTTTGTATGACAGGAGGCTCCTTGAATTCAAGGTGGCCACTAAGAAGACACTGCTTCTATGTGAGATGACCTTTTTCCTTGAACCGGCCTTGACAGGAGTGCAGCTCAGTACCTAGTTGCATTTGAGGGCAGCACAAGAAAAAGAAAAGGACAAGCAGCAGATAAGGACCTGACAGAAAGTTAAAATCAGTATACCGTGTCGCCGTCTGGTGGCAAAATATAACCAGTTGCAATGTCCATTACACACACACACACACACACACACACACACATATATATATATATATATATATATATATATATATATATATATATATATATATATATATATAAGCCTTGAATACAAGTTTTTGGGAGATAAGGCAACTTACAGCCAGTTTAAAATAAGAATATAAAATCAGGGGACTAAGCTTAAGCAGTAGGGCACAATGGCATTTGCCTTAGTTAATCTTTAGGTTTGTATGTACGTATGTTTTCATGTGTGTTTGAGAGGAAAGTGGTAGTGGGTGTTATATGATTTTATATTTTTCTATTCATTTAATTTACCAATCTGAAAATTTGATCGACATTTTAAAATGAATAATTTTTTTCCGTCTTTAAACCCTTATTTGATAAATACTATCTTTTTCTGCGAAATTCATAAGCTGATCGGCTGTAAAATGCTCTTCACACAGTAAAAAAAAATTTGGTGCTGATACTGTGATCTAGCAGACTGTGGTGACATCAACAATTCTGGTACAATGAATTTTCTTTTCACGTTGTGTACCCATTTCTTGCACCTGTGAATTTTATCAAGCAACTCTATTTTTACTCTTGATGTTTGGTTAAACAAAATATTCATATGATGAATATTTTAAAAGTAAAGAATATTTTTATCTTTATTGAAAAATATATCAAAATTATCCATCAATTATCGTAATCTATATTTTATTTCAAACACAAAGACCACTCTTAGTCGTACCCGACAGACATTCCATGCAATAAAAAATGAACAGTTATACATAAAGATGGTAATGGTGGTTTTACAATTATATATTTTCTTGACTTCATAAACCCTGACAAGTTTTCTCCAGCGTCATCGTGTAGTGTTTTCAATAGATCTAGTAGCACCACTTAACATATCAAATAAAAATCACGTAGATGTCTACAACGAATACGGATTAGCCACAATTGTAGATAGACTTGAATGTGTGGTATGGTTTTAACTTGTTGTAGGTACCTGTTATTAATTATTATTTACTCAACATTTGCACCCGATTGATTATTATTGTATTGAAAATGTACAATATCCAGCATTATTTCAAATTCAATACCTTATTATCGTAAACTAAAAATTAGATCCGCCACTCTGACTACTCTCAGTACCGACGACCTTCAATTGACTCTAACATTGCCACCACTGTCGTGACTATGTTTATTAAATCAAAATGACTCCATCATTGAAACTACAAAAACTTATCACTCTAAATCTTCTTTATTGGGACACGTGAAAAATGACATTTCGGGGCTGCTTCTAGGTGAATCTGTGTAATTATACGGACAGGACCTACGACTTTGGTGCGTCGTCCCAGCCATTTTTGTCATTACATCCGGTTATACTTTGACGCTCGGTGGCAGCACCAACATCGCGATTACAATCCACCCATAGACGATTACCGTCTGTGTTTTGTTGGTCTGTGGTTACAACCAGTTGCTGCAAGGATGCTATTGATACATCATGGTGATTGACGCCATGGTGTCCCACGCAAACCACTGATAAAGTTTTTATATTTCCAAAGCTATGCGATAGAGGGCAATTATTATTAAACTAGGCCATTACGACGGTCGCAGCTTTAAATCGCATGCGAGTTACTGGAATATGTCTGTTTTGCCCGGTTTGCTACAAAAGATTCGCAACTCTACCAAAAGTGAACATTTCAATCTGGAAGAATTTTCTTCACCAGAAAGTTCCGATTTCATGTTAATACACTTCTAAAAAAAGAAAGATCTTGCACTGTACTTCCGCTTAGATAAGCCCTTTCTTTATAAATTTACATCTTCATAAATTTACAAGACTTAAGAGTCAGTAGGTGACAACAGACACTTCTTTTGATGGAAGGATATTCTGTTGACAGCTAAAAATAACTCGTCCTTCAAAAAATTCAACAAATAAAAGAATTCAGAATTGACTTGGAGTTGAGTAGGCTTGAGACTTTCAATTGTTATGACGTCAATCTAAGGCAAGAGCACTGCATGGTCTCCATTCTTTGTCAATGGCTTCCGAGGATTCCTAGCTAACTCTATTCCCATTTTGCATGAATAAAGTCCTATCAAATATAAAATTTATAAACAAATTGGTAAATATTTATTATGCGAAAGAAACCCAAATATTTCAGTCCTTGAAAATGTCCTCTAAAAATGAATTAGGGCAACATATTACAAACAATGAAGATACAATGTGAAATTTATATATGACATTCATCATAATAATTGTTTAATGACTAATAGCCCTTATTGGCGCAAAGCTACGTGTCAATAGGATGCCAGCGTAATATTATAATAACTTCTTTAGCCCTTAGAAATGGAACTCATTACAATTGACACTCCAATAAGGGCTCTGTTAAGAAGGGTATTTTAAAACAAAGAAGTGATTAAAAAAAAAAAAATCATTACACGAGCAAATAAATGTTCGTTGGATATCAGCAAATTACTTTGGGGCGAATTGTCTGGATACGGAGAAACGTCAGATATTAAATTACCTTTTGACACCAGCGGATAAATTGCTATCTATGTAGACTACCCTTCTTATAATATTTATGGCAGTTTAAGTTTGGAGTCTATTCATGGTACCTCTATCCAACGCATCAAAATTAATAAATTAAAGGATATTGGATACGTGTCTATATATATATATATATATATATATATATATATATATATATATATATGTATATATATCTATATCTATACATATACATATATATGTATATATATAAACATACATATAAATATATATATATGTATATATATGTATAATATATATATATATATATATATATATATATATATATATATATATATCTCCAATATGTACATATATACGTATATATAAATACTTGAATTAATATAAACACACACACACACAATATATATATATATATATATATGTGTGTGTGTGTGTGTATATACATATTATATATATACATAAATATATAATATATATATATATATATATATATATATATATATATATATATATTACAAATAAGAACCATGTTGCATTTTCATGTTATGCTGAAAAGGTTTCACAATGATAAGAGACGAGGATGAATAAATGTATAATTTTCTAAACTACACAACAGACTTTACTGCCTTCGTCCACAGATAATGGATGAATACTATAAAGTCGTGCGTAATTTAAAAAATATACATACACTTTCATCTTCGTCTTTAATCATTTTGAAATATTTTACACATAATATATGGTTAAATATATACGGGAGCTTTTATAACAGGTGTGTATGTATGTATATATATATATATATATATATATATATATATATATATATAAATATATATATATATATATATATATATATATATATATATATATATATACTTTATATATTATACATATATATATATATATATATATATATATATATATATATATATATATATATATATATCAAATAGAACCACACTACAATACTGTACCTATTCACATCTTGCATTTACACTCCTAATCGATATTATATTTTGACTTTTTTTTTTTTAAACTTCTTTATCCTCCTCTATCCAACACTTTTCAGGTCTTCATCCACTCCTTTTCATCAAACACATCCAATTCCTACATACTTTTCCTTAACCCAAGGTTTTATACTCTATTTACATGACCAAATCATTTCGAAACACTCCGGTCCATTCCTTCACTAACTCGAATTTTTTACCACTTTTATTTTCTTGAATTTCCCAATCACTCTTTTAATACATTTTACAGCATATATATTATTGAACAATCTATCACAACAGAACCCGCTTTTTTGTTTCATTAGTATTCAACATCTAATCTTCCCATTTACATAGGAAAGTTAGCTAAAAATCCTTTCATTCACTCACGCGTAAAAAGACTTTTCTTTTATAAGGCATTTGTACACACCTCTCTAATTTTCTTGAATATCTTATTCTGTAAACCGCTTCCTGTTTCTTCCTAAATCATCCATTAGATCAAATCATTCTAATTTCTGGCTATCTTTATAATAATTAATTATTGCATCATTCTCGTTTCTATTTTCCTTTAATACATTAATCTTCTAAAGATTTACTCTAATCTTATCATTAAAAAACCCTTTCTTTTACTAGTTCCTGCAGTTTTTCTTCATTATCACCAATTACCAATGTGTTACCTCCATAGGTCAAGTATTTCGCAATCCATTTTCAAGTAATTTTTAAACTTAAAAAAATTTGAACCATATACATTGTACTTTCTATTACTCAATATATGATTCGATCGATAAAAATGTGAAAAATTCATACTGATACTTTCCCAGACCAACATTTGTGCCAAACCATTTACTCTCCAAGTAATATACATTGCGAAACAATTGGAAGCACTTAATAACATATCATCTATTACACACGACCTCAACCAGTTTCCCACTTACGACATACATGGCCTTTTATTTTTACTTTCGTACTATTAAAGATTTTGCTTCAGCGCAAAATTATAAAGTAAAAAAGATTATTAAGAAACGTCAAAACCATCGTCAATGGATCTATTAAATAAAAGCAACATTTTGAAATTGAGAGTGATGAAATCCCACACAAAATGTTTTGAATAGCATTTGTTTTTCCTTTCGTTCTCTCAACAACAAACTCGTACCACTGTCCTACTCCAGAAGATATGGAGGTCACAAGCTTGATTAAAATTCCTGAAAGGCGAACTGAAAAAGGTGCCATTCCACCAGGTGCAATTTCATGCGAATAAAGTAAAGACGAAAAAGCAAATAACGCTTCAGGAAAAATATGAATAATAAACGATTCAGTAGAAGTGTTACCTTCACTGATGAAAATATCAGGAATTAAATGGGAGAGAGAGAGAGAGAGAGAGAGAGAGAGAGAGAGAGAGAGAGAGAGAGAGAGAGAGAGAGAGGGGGGGGGAATCATACAGTCCAATAAACTTGTTACCTACTACTCGCCCCAACCACCAATCCCCCACAATATATATATATATATATATATATATATATATATATATATATATATATATATATATATATATGTATATATATATATATGTATGTATATATATATATATATGTATATATATGTATATATATATATATATATATATACACACATATACATATATAAACATATATGTAATATATATGTATTTTTATATATACATATATATATAAATATATGTATATATTTATATATACATATATATAAATATATATACTGTGTATATATATATATACATATATATAAATATATATATATATATATATATATTATATGTGTGTGTATACATATATATAAATATATATATATACATATATATATACATATATATACTTTCTTTTCCTTTTGTCAAAATCCATTTGGAAAAATTATTTGCAAATGGAATATATTCACCATATGCCGATATAAACTAATCTTTTAAAATACAAACGTTATAAATATGAAAACATGTAAAATCCTCTTCACATAACAATATCAGGAAAATATTTAAAGGTCTTAAATTGTATACAGCTAAAATGAATTTCAACAAATTATATAAAAATATACTGAGGAAAAAAAATCATTTATATGGATTCGATAAGCATTTCACTCTATAATCTACCTTTGATCGTATAAATAAATAAATAATGTGACCGATAAATGAGAAAGAACTTGTAAATAAAATATAGCGACTAAATCCTTGCCATGGATGTGATGCATACACAATGGAACTTGACAAATGTAAGTGGATAATTACATCTCTCTCTCTCTCTCTCTCTCTCTCTCTCTCTCTCTCTCTCTCTCTCTCTCTCTCTCTCTCTCTCTCTCTCTCTCTCTCAACAATAAATTATCAAGTGAATAGTAATTGAAAGTCAGAAGTTTACTTGGAAATGATGCTATTTTGAGAAAAAGAAAAAATTACTGAAAGAAGTGATGAATCGTTGTGGGTTCTCTCTTACTATAAAAACTCTTAATGAGAAAATTGAAGGATAACAATAACAAAATAATAAACAATGTTAAACTGGAACGGTAACTAATATTGGTAAATCCTAAAATAACCAATCTTGTCGTTTCCATATTCCAGCTAAACTATAAAGGTGTCACAAAATTCTTCGATAGTATCAAGACGGGAAATGCCAAGTATTGAGAAGTCCGGAGATCCTATTTTGACGCTTTAAATGTTTAAGGTTTAAAAGCCACTCATGAATGACAGAGGCAAGGGACAATGACAATTCCCTTTCTAACCAAGGAGGTTTAATCTCCTTGTAGTTTATATAGATACTATCAGCCCCCAAGCCCATCTCCGCCCAAGCTAGGACCGGGAGGGGCCAGGCAATGGATCCCCCCAAAACACCCATCCTCAATTCACAAGGATGGTGAAGCTGCAGACACTACAAGACACTATAGAGTTTGAGCGGACTCGAACCCCAGTCCCGCGAATGCCAGGCAGGGATGTTTCCAATAGGCCACCACAACTCTTCTCTTTCGGACTAGGATTCAATTTGGATAGATTTTAAAAATTCATTATAGGAATTATCATTATCGCAAGACAAGCTGCACTCCAACTGTAATACAGGAATGCTACAAAATGCCTCAATATGCAAAATATGATTATTAGGCAAATATAAATATTAAAGGAAAACACTAGTAAAACCTAATAAGTAAAATACACTTCAATGAATACGATAAATCTCAAATTAACTATGGTGCACACACTTGTACAACAAATATATTTGCAAAACTTTGACCTTGGGATATTCCACAGATTTATCTACCAGATTAATATGACTATATTCCACTATTTGGTCAGAGCCTGTAAGAATATACTCGACATCCAATACTACGATGTGGATAGTATAGCCTGGAATGTTCTTGATGCAGATAAATACATTTACAAACCATCAAAATGAAATGAATGTGATTCCTTCACGAGAAGAAAAGTAGCGTTCTGAATGCAGTGATAAGGAAATATATTAACTATCAAATGACATATTATAAATGTTTTTCTTCCACGATAAGCAGAGTTTGGTGTATCTTCAGTTCTATATCTGAACACTTTTCTCACATTGTAGATGTTTAACTGAACTTCAACTTAACATCTGAGGCTTAACATATGGGTAGATTTGTTGACAAAAAAAAAAAAATAAATAATTGATTGGTTGAAGTCTCAATCATCACAAAATAAATATGGAAAGTGGGACAATATATATATATATATATATATATATATATATATATATACTGTATATATATATATATATATATATATATATATTTATATATGTATATATATATGTGTGTGTGTTCTAAAGCCTTAAAACGAGCTAGTTACAACTCAGAGAGCTATGGAAAGACTAATGATGGGAATATCACTAAGAGACGGAAAGAAAGCAACATGGATACGAGAACAAAATAAAATAGAGGATATTCTAACATGTAAGAAATAAGAAATGGATGTGAGAAGGACATTTAATGAGAGTTACAGAAAACATATGGATATTAAGGATAAGTGAATGGATTCCTAGTGATTGCAAAAGGAGCAGATGAAGGAAAAGAAGACGATGGATTGACGAGCTAAAAAAAATGCGGGTATGGCCTGTCATAGAAAGACCACAAACAGAAGAAAGTGGGGGAACATGTCTGAGGTCTTTGTTCTGCAGGGAACTAGTAATGGCTGACGATTATCTATATATATTTATATATATATATATGTATATATATATATATATATATATATATATATATACACACATATATACTGTATATACATACATATATGCATAATATATAAATATATATATATATATATATATATATATATATATATATATATGTATATATATATAGTATATAGTATATATATATATATATATATATATATATATATATAAAGTATATATAACTAATAAACACCAACTTGAATGTTTGAAGTATTCGTTATCTAAAAAAGATTATTAAAAAATCCCAAAAGAAGAGGAAAAACACACACACGATACATAACTTAAAAATAAGTACGTAAATTATTAGAGAGAGAGAAAAAAAAGACAGAGATTTTATTAATCATACTTCCCCATAACTGAATACGTAATGTTACTTTTAATTTTGTCAAGGGTAGAAAATGGCTCAACGCGTCAAACTGAAAATGGAAGAGCAATTTGCAAATGGAATGTACTCATATATCATGTTGTAATCTCTCGTTTGAAACACTGCAAATAATATCCAGAAAGGGCGGGGGAAGGGGAACAGACTAATGCTTACTACCATAAAAAAGAAACCTCCACCCAATAGGAAGACTGCAAGGTGGTTGCTAGGTAATAACAGAGAGGCGAGATGAATGCAAGTCAAGTCTATTCAACAAGACAACGAGCTTTTATACAAACAGTTGAGAGCCAGAATGGCACAAAATTCAAAGAGTATAAAACATGCAATAGCAAGCTGAAACAGGTTTGCATTATCAGTGCGGGGGAGGGCGAGAGATAAAGAAAACAAATAACGTTTGTGCGAGCGTGTATGAAACACGTGCGATATAGATGACTTGGACCAGGGGGTGCACACTAATACTTAATACTTATACGCCAAACTCCATATCGTAATAGATGATAGCTAAGTGATCCCAAGTGGCTTCATCCATCTTTTCTTTGGTAAGATGAGTGATAGATTGACTGATTAGTCGACACTTTTTACTTGAAACTGGGGATGCAACTGCAAAGGTTATAAACTCCGAATTAAACTTTTGAATCAGTTAAAGCAGATAAAACACTTCCATCTAAAATGCACACTCATGCAGAGCTAGAAACAATTCCACTACTCAATACAGGTACTTGTACATGAAAATTTTTTCTCATAAAGAAGAGAGAGAGATATATGGTTGAAGATTCCTGAATGAAGTTCAAAAGTTTCCTTTGCGTTAAATATGTCTTTGAATTCAAGTTTCAAATAAATGTTTCTTGTTAAAATTGAAATTCGTTTCTTTTTAGCAACAATCTTAACAAAATGGTCCCTATACAGTACTCTCAAATTATATAACCTTTATGCCTATGCAAACACACTACCTGGCTTGACATTAAAACAAACTGGCGTCGCATTTTGATGAGACTGATGTCGAAAATGTATTTGTAACACATTCCCAAAGGGAAAAAAGAAGTCTTTATGTAATAAATAACAAAAGAAAAAAAAAGAAAATAAAATAAAATATTGAACACTCGATTACTTAAATGAGACACATTCAAGTGAAAATCTTATTGAAAGAAATGAAAATTACCGTTAAAGTGCAAGCTACCACTAATGACAAAAGGCCGCAAGTCCAGAAAAAATTATCAAATATTTTTTTTGCTAAAATCCGAGGTAATGCTGGATACGTTTTCGGTTTCTGAAGCTTGACAAACCTGCAATGCAACCCAACAAAATCAGCCTTCATATTGAAATTTACATTCCTTTCTCTCCCAAAATCTAGTTACATATGTTTGGTCACATAAAAATCTGCATAATACTGTTAACTAACAAATAAACAAAACAAAAAATAATGATTCCTGTTCGGAAACCGTGGACATAAAGCTAATACTATTGTAAATTTATCTTTTCATAATTAACATATTGATGTTTCACAAATAAGGAACAGAACTAATGATATTAATAACTTGGCAACAATCATCAAAGAGCAAACTGTGCTCGTCAATTATAGTTTTCATGGAACATTAATACCTACAACTTTCCTGTTCGACAACTTCCAAAAATAAAAATTTCTTAAGAAATCGCGATTTAGTATAATAACTGTATCATATGACTTACTATATTAAAACCTTTGTAAGCTACTTAATATATCAAATACATTGTTTTTAATAATAACAATAATTAAGAGATGTGACTGTATGAATAACATTGTTATGAGAGTTGACGAGAGAAGGATTTTGAACAAAAATAATGAGATAATCCAGCCTCCATAAGATTCATTTTACCCCCAAAACTCAAATCATTAGGAGTCCTGGGAAGGAATCGAAACTTGACTATCGAACGTCTTCAGAAAGGCTGGCAATAGGAAATGCCTCAACGATCAGAGTTTTAGATCTTTGGAGGAAAGAAGACCAAAGTTTTGGTGTTCGGCCTCAAAACAGATCAAGTTAACAAGAAAGATGGGGGAAATGATCCCCAATCAACCCTTAATCATTGATATTTGTTAAATCGCGTCAAATATTTTATAGGAATGTTTTCCAATATTCTTTTTTTTTTTTTCAAAATTAACTTCAAATACTTCGAAAAATATTCAATGTCATTAAAAACCTTATTAAAAATATCGTAAGCAATTCAACTGATATGGAAGGAGATTCTGCAATAACAAAAATTATCCAGGAGAAAATTGGTGAAAAACACAAGCTGTCTGAGAATTTGTCTATAAACGTCCAAAGAATCAGCTACTACGCATTTCAGAGACGGACAAACGCCGTTTAACGCAAATATCTCCTAAACGAATCGTTGGATCAATATGATTTTTCAGCACACTACCTTTAATATCCTGACGTAATTTATGCCAGACATATCATATTGCTGTGTGTTATGTTAAAACTTTACTCGTGAACAATAACGCAAAGTCGACTAGCCATGTTGAAGCATTCGAAGAAAACTGTGGCAACACAATTTAATAATTGTTTCTGGACTTATGGCGTTTTGTCGTTGGCGGTGGTATGCACTGTAACGGTAATTTCGATTTGTTTCAATAAGATTATCACTCGAATATGTCTCGTTTAAGTAATCAAAAGTTCAATATTCTTTTTTTTTTTTTTACATGAAAGCTTTTTATTTCTCTTTGGAATTGTATGTTACCAATAAAACACCCAAACACCCTCCCCCATACCATTCAGTAACCAACCATTCTTCGATATCCCATTTCTAGTCCTTATCCCTCTTCTAACCCGCCCTAGATCCTCACCTCCCTTATCCCTCTTATGTCCCTCCCTCATTGTCCCATCACTCTATATATATATATATATATATATATATATATATATATATATATATATATATACATATATATATATACATATATATATATATATATATATATATATATACATATATATATATATAGTTAATTATATTTATACGTCTACAGATACAGATTATTCAAATATATGTGTATATATATATATATATATATATATATATATATATATATATATATATACATATATATATATATATATATATATATACATATATATATACTGTATATATAAATGTATATATGGTAAATAATATTTAAACGTCTACAGATACATATCATTCAAATATATGTATATATATACATATATATAAAAATATAGATATATATATATATATATATATATATTTTATATATATATATATATATATATGTATATAAATATATATATGTATATGTGTATATATATATGTATATTTAAATATATATACGTACATATATATATACTTTATATATATATATATATATATATATATATATATATATATACACACAAACACACACATATATATAAATATATATATATACATACATATATATATATAAACATTATATATATATATATATATATATATATGAATGATCTGCATCTGTATATATATATATATATATATATATATATATACATACATATATATATAAACATTATATATATATATATATATATATATATATATATATATATATGAATGATCTGCATCTGTAGACGTATAAATATATATTTGCTACGAGTATGGTACAATTATATTAAGGTAAGAAGTATTTCACGTTGATAAGCACAGTACTGTACACCAGGCTGTTTACATACATATAGCAGAAAGCCCATGTTTGCAGTCCTTCTGGTCAATCTATTGAACACAATCTATTGGTATTACCTTTGGTATAAACTTACTCGGAAAAGCTATTACTATTATTACATACTGAGTATTCATCATAAAATGTCAACTCGATGCAGTTAATTAAATACTGTATTATTCACTTGTCTCTTTCATATTCATATCATTACATAATTATAAACTACATATATTTCTCACCATCAATTATCTACAATGTGAAATAATCATGGATATGAACATATATATATCATGTTTTAAATACAATTACATACAGTACATTACATTACTTTGATGAAGTGGGAGCAATATATGAATATATATATATATATATATATATATAATATATATATATATATATATATATGTATATATATGTATATATAAATGTATATATATGTATATATATATGTATATGTGTATGTATATATGTATATATATATATGTGTATATGTGTGTATATATATATATATATATATATATATATATATATATATATATGTATATATATATATATATAATAGAAATAAAATTATGCAAACCTGAACGATTTTATTGCGATGGGCAAATCCAAAATTCCCGTCATCGTTCTGGTTGCCTTCGACACGTCGGTTATCATCCAGCTATATGGCCATTAACAACGGTAATAGCCATTACTTTCATAGTCATTTGACCCATTCTGGTTTTCATAAGAACACATAATAATAACTTGTATTAAGTATCATTACTAATGTGTGATACGTATGTACGTGTCATATTCAAATATTATGTAAGTAAATAAAAAAAACAAAAACAAAAAAAGAAATTGAAGGATGGGATAGGGATGGTGTAACTGGGAGTGATGAGGGAACCGGGAAGGGGGAGACTGCCATGGTGGGGTAGGCAACGAGGGGTCTAGGGGTTGTAGGGTTTGTTAGGGGGGGCTAGAGTATACCCCCCCCCCACACTCTTCTGGTTCTGTATAACACCTTATATATGATGATTGGATTAGGCAGACTATCCTTCAGTAAACTCCTAACATAAAACATATGATAAGGTGTGTCTGCTATAAATTACGTCAGGATGATCCAACTATTCGTTTTTATTATTATTATTACTAGCTAAACTACAACCCTAGTTGGAAAATCAAGATGCTATAAGCCCAAGGGATCCAACAGGGAAAAATAGCACAGAGGAAAAGAAACAAGGAAATAGATAAACGATATAAGAAGTAATGAAAAATTAAAATAAAATATTTTCAAAAATATTAACAACATTAAAACAGATAATTTATAAGGAGATATTAGCGTTAAACGGCGTTTCTCCGCGTCTGAAATGCATGGTAACTAGCTATTCATGATCATGAACCTAACGCAATTTCTGTCATCTGCAGGAAGCAACTCGGACATATCAGTACTAAACAACTACTTCTTTAGACTTTATTAGTACCACTGTATAGCAGGGTCCGCTACTCGAATCGACTTCATTCATCTATTTCTATTAATTTTCTTGTATCCAATCCGTTAAGTCCAAGCCCACCCATATCCCTCCCTACCACATCCATCCATCTGATCTGCTTATGCTCCACACTCCTCCTCCCCATCATTTGCATGTTCTTAGCTCTCTTGATTGTTTCCACCTCTTCCCTTCTTATTACATGGCCACAGTATCTCAGATGAGCTTCCCTAGCCTTATCTTTTACATTACATATACCACATACTTTTCTTCTATGTTGACTCTCCCTCCTTTCCAGTGGTGACATTCCAGCAATCCATCTCACAATCCTCATCTTGGTTCCTTTCAATAGTCTACTCTTTCCTCTCAAGTCCCACGTTTCTGGATCCAATTTGATAATATTTGACTTAGAGTATGTGATGACTGAAATTCTTGATGTTGAAATCAATAAAAAAAATAAGTGGATCGCTAAATGCAGATGGTATATATGTAGGCAAGAAAGAAAAGGATAGGACAAAAAGGGTCTCAAAGTCTCCATCTTAGTATTACTAGTACCTTACCATTAAAATGACATATCTTAACCACACACCCATACCAAGGGTTTATGTTCGTATGTATCTCTGGATAATAGAAGCCCAGGTCACAGTCTGCTAATCTCATACATATCTCTGGACAATAAGAGACCAGGCCAAAGCCTTATATTTGCATGCATCTCTGGACAATAGGAGGCCAGGTAACAGCCTGATACTTTCCACTAGCACAAGAAACCTGATTGCTCTTGTGAACCAAAAATGGGTGGGACACCCTATCTACCTGTTGAATCATCATCAGCTATTACCTGGCTTCCCACTGTCCTTGCTTGGGTGGAGAGGGGCTTAAACACTGATCACACGATTATATGGTCAGTCTCTAGGACAATGTGTCACCAATACAATGACCTATACCTTACCTCTGTCCTAATGAGAAACCGTTAAATCAACTTCAGCTTTGTCAGGTTATGGTTTGTCACAAATCATGGAAAATTAAAACTACCTTTTAAGGCAAATGGAAATCGGATGAATTCCCTGTAGAGTTCCATATCCTGAATTTAATCTCATGTAAGCGATTGGGGCCATAACGTGGTTCTTAATAATTTGGGTCAGCAGGTAGGCTGATGATTTCTGGGACCTTGTTTGAAGCTAAACTATATTTCAAAAGTAGAGGCTGCAGGAAATGAGTGCAATATTATGATCAATAACAAGGATATTAAGCTAGCAGCCTAAATAATTACTGAAAAAACAGAACGCTTAACTACACTGTAGTTAAGGTGTAGGGTGAGTATGAGTGTGTGTGGGTGAATATATATATATATATATATATATATATATATAATGATTATGTATTTAGTAAATATGGCTCATAAAAATAAAATTAAGGTAATTTCATGTAACTCTTAATTGTATCTCCTGTATTTTCAAAACTAAATAATCTCTAGCGCCTTCAAAAAGTTAGCCAACACATAACCCTTGATGGCTCCCGAGCAATTTGGGTTCCCTATTTCGAAAATATACAGTTCTGCATTCTGAAATCCTCCAGTATCACATATAAGTGCTCTCTCTCTCTCTCTCTCTCTCTCTCTCTCTCTCTCTCTCTCTCACACACAAAATATTCAAATTCCATCCCTTTTGCAGGATCCGCGTGTGACCCCTGGCCGCCAACCCTCGAAGTTCCGGCGCCGTCCTCACTAAATCAAAAGTTTATGTCGGCCGACGACACTTTCAATTTAAAATGCTGGGTCCTTCCATCTCCCTTCTATTCCCTCACATACAAGATGGCTTTCTTCGTCGCCTTCCATCACCTGAATTTTATTTCCTGGCTTTTTAGCCTACCATACAAGCTTAGCAGTTATAACAATCTTTTATAATACATATAAATAAATGAATATACATATATACATATATATATATATATATATATATATAAACATTTACATGCTCCCACGTTAAAGTATATGAGTATACAAAAAACACAAACATCTACATAAACATACACTGTATAGACAATACACGCACACAATATATATATGTATATATATATATATATATATATATAGAGAGAGAGAGAGAGAGAGAGAGAGAGAGAGAGAGAGAGAGAGAGAGAGAGAGATAGCGTGCGTGTTTATAAAAAAAAAATATCCCCCAAATATTGGGAAACTGGCCAAGTAGAAACGGCAGCATCGAATGCCATGTGTTACACACTGCAACAAAATGAATAAATCCAGATTTCTTTCCTGAATTTCACTGCTTGTCAGCACCAATCTGAAAGCTTCCGCAAGCACTCTACTGGGATCTGTTAAACGGTGCGCGTTCAAAAAAACACCAGGATCACAAGCACTTCTCTCTCACTTCAGTGTTTTTCTGTTTGTCAGAAGGTAAAGATTAACCTATATGAGAGAGAGAGAGAGAGAGAGAGAGAGAGAGAGAGAGAGAGAGAGAGAGAGAGAGATGTACGTTACGGCTTTAAAGCATATGTTGATACTTCCATCAAATCATATCTGGGAATACTAAAAAAAAAATTCAACTATGTTGCTGAAAAAATTATACTTTATGACTGAATAAAATTGCATTTTCTATTTTATATACATGAATTCTCCAGAGAGGTGTAATAAAGGATATAAAATAAAATGAATTCAGTAAGACTGCATTAAATAGAATTAAATACATTCAAATTCGAAATTTACATCGCTCACAGACATTCGAATTCTTCCTCCTCTTTACGAAATTATTCACGAATAAAATCTGAACTAAATTTATCATCTGACATTATTGCCACTGCTAATCCTACGGAACACATACGCATACCG
>NC_090744.1:35452947-35455447 GCF_036898095.1 Palaemon carinicauda
AGAGAGAGAGAGAGAGAGAGAGAGAGAGAGAGAGAATTCATTAAAGAGAATTTTCATTAAAACGAATTCCCAATAAAAAGAAACTTCTTTAGAAAATGAAAATGAGGTACAGTTGGACACAGGAATTCCTGGTGCATCTCATCCAAGCCACCACCTCTGACATCTCCTCCTAAACAAGGTTTGGTTACTCGTCGCGCAGTAAGGGTGTCACAGGGTGCATTTCTTCTGAGCGAGTTGCACCAGGGACTCATGTGTCCAACTGTACGATAAAATAATGAGAAAAGATAGGCAGAAGACAATGAAGGACAATAATTTTACTTTTATAATTATCCTTCAAAGCATCCACGTAATCAAAATGTATTTAAGGAATTACAGAAAAATACACTGCAGTAAAAAAACATACTTCTTAAACGTACCTCTTTTAAAAATACTCAACAAACAAAATTTTCATCACCATTACTGAACTATTTCAACTGCATTTCACAATCACATTTACAAAATACTCCTAAATAAGTCTCCAACAGAAGTCTTCAATAATAACGTACCCACAGTTTAAAAAAGTCATAAATTATTTAAACTATACCTAGAGTATTAAAAAACTTCATTAAATTTTTCATGCGTAACCCCATCAATGCATTCAAATATTTTTTTATTTTAAACCCAAGCGTTCATTAATGTACATGAAAAAAATAATCTTTATAAATGTTCTTACATAATTAAAGTCTTCCAAGATTATTCAACTATATATTATAGTTAGTTAGTTATTTTATTGACAAAAGTATACAATAATTAGTACAAATTTGTCCACAACGTGACATAATACTAAATATAAAATACACTAAGTAAACAAAAAACTCTTTTTCTCCAAGTACATGGCCTATGCAGAAAAAAAATATAGGAACAAGAAAAATAAAATATCAAGTACAAATAACATAATCCTATAAGATTATACAAATAAACTATAAAGGAACTTACTATAGGGATTTTTTTTTTTCAATAATCTTCAACTAAGTATATGAAATCATCATAAATGGAATAGAGTTTGAGTTCGAATATCAAGATTCCCAAGGTTATCTACGCAAGCAATAATTACTAGCTGTATTGTAGTTACAATGAGGAATCAAATATATAAGCGGAAACATATATTGTGAAATATATCTTATTTATGCAAGAATGCTAAAGAAATAAACTTAAGAGAATAGGCTCATGGGAAAATCAAGAAGTAAAAATGACATATAATGATGAATCAGAATTAACATAAATAAAAAACGGAATAAAATTTTCATACGGAAAAAAATAAACATAAGTCTGAACGTCATTCGAAACATTAAAAAATAGGATAAATTCCTTTTACATATGCAACTTTATTCTCAAAACGGAAGAGAAATCGTATATTCATTAAAAATGACTAAACTTAAAAAAAAAATATTGGGAATATTTCATCAAAAAGAAAAAAAAAGATCCATCTCCAAAATGTGATTTCTGGAGCTGAAATATTATCTCTTATAAAAACCCGGCCGCCTAATATGAATTATTCATACAGTGTAGACCTAATATATGTTTTCTCATTAATATCCAAAAAAAAAAATCATCTGGAAAAAAGGAAAAGAAGAAGCGTGAGGGAGATAAAAATGGAATATAATTTGGTTTATGAAGAAATATTCCCGAGTATAACAGAAAAGGGTTGGTGAGAGAGAGAGAGAGAGAGAGAGAGAGAGAGAGAGAGAGAGAGAGAGAGAGAGAGAGAGAGAGAGAGAGAGAGAGATAATGACACCACATACATGAATATAAATATGAGTTAAAACTTTCGAAAAACCTTGATATTCGAGACCAATCAGTCTTCCCGGTTTATCATAATCTTCTCGATTTATTATAGTCTTCACTTACAAAGTTTTATTATAAATATGGCGTCAAAAAAAAAAAAATATCAGATTGGGTGTATTTCACATCAACCCTTTTGGTTTTGCAATAAGAAAATGCTGATCTTCCATAACTTTATCGGGGGGGGGGGGGGGGGGGGGAGTAGGAAGCGCTCATACCATGAGGGTGAGAAAACTAACCAATTTCTGGGATGAAAAAAAAATGCTATATGCATTTCTCTATCATCATCCCATACACCACCTTCAAGCAAAGAGCAAATTCCGGTATTAACTCGAATCTTAAGTTTTCGCTTCCGTTTCAAAGTCCACCAATCTAAAAGATGTTTACATGGTCGAACGGTCCATCGAACGCAGTCCAACAGACAATTGTTTGGAGTGATGTTCGAACATGTGAACGGGATATTTGGTTGTCGAACACGTTCGTCGAACGGTTCGACGAAAGTGTGCTGTCGTCTGACTTTTGTGGGCGGGGCTTCATAGTCCACAAACATTATGCATTTGTGGCTGACTCCACCTCTTCGAACCGTTTGGTAAGCAGGTTCGACGAACCGTTTGACTGTATAAAACCCGCTTAAGACTTGACTTGCCTCTTCAAACCTCTAAAATCTAAGTTCTACTTC
>NC_090744.1:35460447-35470447 GCF_036898095.1 Palaemon carinicauda
AAGGGTTGTAGGAACGCTGCAAAGACCCTCTTAAGTAATGCCTACAGTCCACGGCATGAGGTGGACTGCCGGAAATATACCCTACCTGGGACATTGCCTTTTTTTTAGGATTTTTATTATGTTAATTTTGTTGCTTGTATTGTGATCACAATGGTATGAAACAAGAAAAAAACTATTAAATTGTGAACTAAACTTTCCTGGCAAGAACAAATCTTTATAGAAAAAAAATTTAAACATCAACGAAAATAGGGCTGATACAGTAAAAGATAAATACACATTTTACAGTTACGTAACTACGTATCCGGACAATTATTCGAAAACAGTTATTCGAAATCAATTCTTCGAAAACCAGTTGTTCGAATTAACAATTGTTCGAAAAAGATAGCTATAAAAATATTTTGTTTTGTCAATGTTTGTTTTCCGAGAAAAATCAATAAAAAATCTTTAGTTTAGAAGAAACACCCTTTGCAAAGAGCCATGGCTGAATTTATCCAAAGCGAGAAAGGAAGAGCCATGCTATTACTGGACGGATTCTAATATGTGAAGGACAAGCAAGTAAGGTCAAAGGTGTATTGGAAATGCCAACATTTTGCTGAAAAATTCAAAGGTCACGCTATAACAATTGATGGCTCGATCAGTTCTACTTCTGGCGAACATAATCACTCAGGAAACTCGACAAATGTTGAAGTACGACAGTTTATAGATAAAGTGAAGACTGACGCAAGATTAACACGAGATTCTCCTCATTATATCATGTCTAACGCATCTGCAAAATTAAGAGGTTATGTTGCAGTCGCTCTACAGCAAACTAGCAGTATAAAGAGAACAATCAATCGAGTGAGGCAGGAAGACGACTGTAGATCAACTGTTAGTCATCGAAAAGACTTGATATTACCTGAACAAGATACGAGAACAATATAGGGCGAATCTTTCTTGATATTCCATTCCGGAGAAGTAGAAGACAGAATGCTGGTATTTTCAACCCAGATAAATCTGTGTGCTTGCTACATGCAAGAATTATTTCATGGATGGTACCTTTAAAACTGTGTCAATGTGTTTATAGAAAAGTGTGTGAATTCGGTCTCAAGAAAAGGTATGACACTGATGCTGAGTTTTCGTTTAAACATTCGCATGCTACTTGCCCTTGCCTTCGTTCCTGCTGATAGTTTAGTCGAAACTTTCAACGCACTAATGCATGAAAATATATATTCAGTCGAAGCTTTACCTATAGTGGACTACTACATGAAGGCTTTCACAAAAATCTTGATGATTTGATGGGATTAAAGAAAAAATATGTCTTGCCTGACAATGTTTGTGCAGAGAGTTTTGCTATATTCTTTAATGAAAAAATTGATAAAATCTATAGAGGTTTCCCCCAAAATCACTTGGAAGGACAGTCAGCTATGCCAGTGAAGGAGGGAAAGAAGTTGATAAAATTTAAGGAAATAAATATGTGCGACTTGTTAAAGGTTATGAGAGAGATAAAGAATACATATTGTGGAAACGACCCTTTCCCAAACAGTTCAATAAGTGAAGCTCCAAACAAGCAAGTTGTATATGATATTTACCTGAACATAATTAACCTAAGTATATCACAATCCTGTTTTCCTAGCTGTGAAAAAACTGCGTTGATCAAACCAATTTACAAAGGGAAAGGTGATGTAAACGAGCTAAATTCATATAGGCCCATTTCAAATTTATCCTTCATGTCAAAGCTTATTGAAAAAGTCATAAGTGAGCAATTATGGGCGCATATTGACGAGTTAAGAGGTATTCCCGGAAAATCAATCGGCCTACAGAGCTAATCATTCTACAGTAACTACTTTGTGCTCAATAATGAATGATATGATAGGTCTTCTTGATGGGGGAAAGTGTGGAATTTTGATTATGTTAGATCTTAGTGCTGCTTTTGACACTGTTGTGCACGAGTACTTACTTGACGACTTAAAGTCTATTGGAGTGACTGAGGAAGCACTGAAATTTTTGCGTAGTTACTTACTGAACAGGAAGACTATTGTAGAAGTTTCTGGAAACCGATCCAATGAGAGAATTCTTATGAAGGGTGTACCACAGGGTAGTGTTCTGGGCCCTATCTTGTTTAACATATATACTATCGAGCTATCACACATCTTGAAAAAACAAAAAGTGGGTTTTAAACTATATGCAGATGATACTCAGTTTTACCTCTCAATTTCAACAACACAAGATACAGAGAAGAAAATTGATGAGATAATGACTGAAATAAAAACATGGATGCAGAGGAAAAACTCAAATTAAATGATGATAAAACAGAATGTATGTTCTTTGGCACAAAGGTGGCTTTGAAGAATTACCAGTTAATTCAAAGTATAAAAATTGGTGATGCTGATGTTGAGATTGTGCCTGTTGTGAAAAATTTGGGTGTACTGATAGACTGTAATTTGTCAATGAGGGACCAAATTGTGAACACAGTGAAAGTGTGTAACTATCACCTGAGAAACATAGCATTTATTAGAAAATATTTAACAGAGGGCAGTACAAAAATTTTAGTGATGAGTCATGTAATATCAAGGCTTGATTATTGCAATTCTCTGTACTACAAATTGCCCAATACACTACTAAGAAAGCTTCAAAATGTGCAAAACCGGGCGGCTAGACTGATAAAAGGCATTAAACTAAGGGAGAGAATAACTCCTGCATTGATCGATCTACATTGGTTACCTGTTAAGGCTAGAATTGAATTTAAAATTTGCTTGTTGACTCACAAAGCACTTACAAGTGATAAGCCTAAATATCTTCGTGATTGCTTGGTCCCCTACCCTGAAGCTACCAGCGCCGCTGTAAGAGTTAGACATGCTGATGACCCACATAGACTATTCGAAATTAGTGTGAATCATGCAATAGGAGGAAGAACGTTTTGTTATGCTGCACCGAGACTCTTTAACGACCTTCCACTCGATGTCAAGAATAGCAATAATGTGGCAGCTTTCAAGAAAAACCTGAAGACTTATCTTTTTAGAAAGTGTTATAATAGTGACCTGAAAACTATTAAGCCTGAATACAAATGCTAGCGAAATAACTGATAATGATACAGAGCAAAATATTAACTGGAAAGAAATTATTTTTTCACACACCAAGGCCCGCCTGAACAGACCTTTAGTGTTTGGTGGAGGGCGAGAAATAAACCCCTAAAAGTAAAAGTAGTACTATGAAGATACCGGGATTGGGCGGCCTGGCCGTAGGAATACGCGTCGCCCGCCTAAATTTGATATTAAAATGTGGTCCTGTTTTGAAAGGGTAAAAGAAGATTTGCCCAAGACAAATAACATAATTGAAGGATGGCACCATGCATTTCTTCATCAGGTCTATGGTTGTCATCCAACTATCTGGAAATTCTTAGCAGCACTAAGAAGAGAACAAGCCCTGACTGAAATTAATATAAAAAAGTTATTAGGTGGGATCGAATGTAACAAGAGGGGGAAAAAAATATCAGAAGTCTGCAGAGCGCTTGAAGTCGCTTATTGATAATTCTTTTGAGTATCAGAATGTGATCGATTATTTACGAGCAATTTCATATCATTTCACTTTGTAAACTTGCAAATATTTTGTTTTTAAAATTTCATTCAATTTAACTTATTTTATCTTGTATTAGCCGGAAATAAAATCCATGTTCTTTTTAGTGTCTCTTTTTTTTATATCCATTAATACTAATTTTTTTGTACTTCATAACATAAACCAAGAAAGTGTTTACAAAATAAATATTTATGAACAACTGGTTTCTAGCTTTTTTCTTTGAACAATCAATTTCTATAGCTATCTTTTTCGAACATTGTTAATTCGAACAACTGTTGTTTCGAACAATTGGTTTTCGAAGAATTAATATCTAACAACTGTTTTCGAAGAATAGTCCGTCATTAAATGTTGAAGACCTAAAAATACCAGTAAAACAGACAGATGAAAGAACTCGCGTTACATATAAAAATTATTACTAAATTCCATGCTCATCAATATGCCTTGCACTATGCTCATTATACTAGAGTAATATCAACAGCGAAAAACTAAATATGTGGAACGGGAAATGAAGGATATTTGCTTAAACTACACATTCCAGTCTTCACATTAACATCGTTCTAAGTTTCTTTTTGAAGAAGAATGTATCAAGGAGGCTAATTCCTTAGACACTGACAACAGTCTTTTGAGAACTAAATGCTTCTAAATACAATTTTCAACTGGGCGTCCTTTAAAGTTTCAACGAAGTGTGAAACAATCCAGTGACAAGGTTTGTCTTTACAGGACGAGTAAGGAAAAAAAAAAAAACTTTTGGAATACGCGATGAGGCGTTCTCTCCAGCTGGAATAACAAAGAAAGAAAGACTATTACATAAGCATATAATACTATGTATATTTAAAAGCATGGTGCTCATCCATGGTGAAGCAGTTGAACTATGAATGAAGCAGCGACCGATGGTAATTTTTTTCCTCTAAGCCAGTCCCTGGTCCTGCCCCCACACCAACCCCATTAACCTTTAAGGTAAACAACTTGATGTAAAAAAAAATCAAATATATATTATATATACTCAAAAGCATCGACCATATCGAAGCCTACAAGAAAAATGTATAAAAGACCTAAATACTTAAGCAACACTCGTAACAAAATCCTGCAATATTTGTAGACTTTCTTTTACCAAAATGGCACTGGTATTCTTTATTTAATGCATTAGTAATTTTATTAAATCCCCTTTATTAGTACCATGTAAGCAAATTTTCAGTAATCTTAGACCATTCAGCACAATATACTGTCTTATTATATCCTTAAGGAGAATATGTTCAACTAACAACAGTTCAGTGGCTACTTTCCTCTTGGTGAGGGTAGAAGAGACTCTTTAGCTTTGTTAAGCAGCTCTTCTACTATGAGATTCAGGGGCCTCTGTAACACGGTTTTTTCGCAATAACTTTTTTTCTATGAAATTTCATAAATATAACGCTTATTCAGAATGCACATTATATCTACACATAAATTTTGACTATATTCTGCATTACGTAGGTTGAATAAATTTGGTACTTTATTAAGTAAAAGTGACGATTTTTGAAGACGGGCCAACTTACTCAGAGAAAAGGTTTCGAACGCACTCGTTACGTAACTTATGACGGCATTTCTTCCCTCTTTCTCGATCGATGATTGGCTATACGTAACGAAGGCTATACCTCTGCCAACAATGACACAAAAGTTTAAATAAAAGCAAAGCAGTACACCTTTATGAACTCTGAAAACTCTCCACTGATAATTGTCATAACGAACAAACCAACAAAATATGTTAATAAATACAAAAAATACTTCGATTATTAGTCTAACTCACAAAATAAGTTTCCTAAGAAATTACAGTCTACTTTATAGGTCACAATCAGATTGACAAGGTGTAGGGAATAGTTGGTAATTTTCAAAAACGTAGTGGAACAAGCTTGATTTGATAACTGCTATATCCAATGTCAAGCAATTTTTATTTATTGTCTATCTACCTACCTATTTACTGTAAAAAAAAAAAAAGAAAAAAAAATAATAGCCGGTACCGTATTTTTGGCTTTAAACCTTCACCAATAATTATCGTCAAAATGATGACTTCATGAGGCTCCACCTACTTTGGCCTGGTTAT
Organism: Palaemon carinicauda; assembly: GCF_036898095.1. Classification (NCBI taxonomy): domain Eukaryota; kingdom Metazoa; phylum Arthropoda; class Malacostraca; order Decapoda; family Palaemonidae; genus Palaemon; species Palaemon carinicauda. The sequence goes on from NC_090744.1 coordinate 35,466,077, forward strand.
AATTCAGGATAACACTGAAGGCTATCATGGGCATTGTTGGATCAGAAAATTTAAATTCTGGCTATAAAAACCTCATTTCTCGAGTAGTTTTTAAGAAGTGCTAAATGATCCTCAAGGATCCCAGCAGTTGGCCTAAACGTTTAATACTACTGCTACAGTAGTATTACTACGCTAGCACAGATACCCCACCCACATTTATGTATCGTTCCGCCATTCATAAAGTCTTTGTAATGTTTTTTCACTGTGCAATAAGCCATGGTCTCCTCAGAAATTAAGTTTAACATTAGATGGTAGGTTATTTCATTAAGCTAACAAATTATGGCAACTGGGTATGTTATTGCCGATGTTGAAGCTAAAGATAAAGTATGGTATCATTCCTTCATTGCATTATCATCTTTACTACTATTTGTTTGGTTACATGTAGTAATTATTTTAAAGGATAAATGAATTATGTTCACTTTACTTCTATAAATTCCCATTAGATGTACAAATAAAACTCCTAAAAATATTCCTGATTTATTTACAAAATGCAGTCATGCCCTAAACATAGCCAACACGGTCGTACGGACTAAGAAGAAGAAAAAAAAATATATATCGGATGATCCGTTGGTCTGATGGAGAGTTTAGCACAAAAATCTTATTTTAACAAAAATAGTTATATAAAGACTGTTTACATACAATCTCTCTCTCTCTCTCTCTCTCTCTCTCTCTCTCTCTCTCTCTCTCTCTCTCTCTCTCTCTTGGTGGCATAGTGAATAGTTAAATGGAAATGTTCAAAAGCCTGAATGACATTACAAGTATTATAATCATGTTACGCTAAATACAAATCAGACCATAAACATTGGATTTAAACTAGAAACTGAATAATTACCTATTCAGGCGATAGTAAATATGGCCACGGGCTTTCTCTTGACTGTATGAAGTTGCAAGTCGTAAGACAAATGCAGTTTTGCAACAACGGGGGCAATTCCAAATCCTGTTAGCCATTCTTGACTGTTTTGGGTTTCAAAGCCGATGGAACAAGGTGAATGGGTGTCTGGTGGATGGGCGGGGCAAAATTTTGTCAAAAGGTGTTTACATTGCTTACGTAATGAATGTTTTCGACTCTTGGCTCGTTATCACTGGCTATGGCGTCGACTAGATCATTTTTACTCTATAAAAATTAAAACTATCGGGTTTAGGTTATTGATAATGCTGACGAAATTTGTGTGTGGTTGTAAAATATACATATGTCAACTTTCAGCTACATCCGATGCTTTGATAAGAAGCAAAGTCCAAAAAACCGTGTTACAGAGGCCCTGAATCTCATAGTAGGAGAGCTTTCTTGCTTGAGGGTACCCTCGGGCACACTGTTCCATCTAGTTTCTCTTCCTCTTGTTTTGTTGAAGTTTTTATTGTTTATATAGGAAATATTTATTTTAATGTTATTACTTAAAATATTTAATTTTTCCTTGTTTCCTTTCCTCACTGGGCTATTTTCCCTGTTGGGGCCCCTACAGGGTTGTAGCTTAGCATTTAATCATAATAATAATAATAATAATAATAATAATAATAATAATAATACAGTACAACCACTAATAATAATAATAATAATAAGAATAATAATAATAATAATAATACAGTACAACCACTATTTTAAACAAAATATAGGGTTAACATTTGGAGGGAATACTATGTTTTCCCTACTTGAGTAGAACATACAGCAATTCCTCCAATTCAAAAAGGATATACAACACTGCAACTATTCTAAGCAGATTATACTATATTCCCACTATTTCAAGCAAGATATAAGGCAATCCTACCAAATCAAGCAGGATTTACTACACTCCCACCAATCTAAGCAGAATGTGCTACATTCCACCCTATTTAAACGGGATATATTTCACAGCCACAAATTTTACACAGAATATACTTCACTGGTCCCAATTCAATGAGGATATACTTTACTTTCCCCTACTTAGACATAAACATCCTACTCTTCCACAAATATAAGGAGGATATGTGTTACAATCCTACAAATTTAAATATCATATACTGCACTCTTACTTATTTTCTCTGGGTGTAATAGCTCTAGCAATTAGGGTGGATTAAAAGCAAAATAACAAAATTACTTTATTACGATATCATTACTAGTATACGAGATATAAGTTCCATACTGTACCTAAAAAAATATTCGCTATAGGGAAAATACATTTTCGGTAATAGGGAAAATAAGAATTGATTATATTATCCTTCCAATACATGATTTAATGTAATTGATGCTGATCATAGTCCGAAAAACCATGGGAAAATGAGTGATTTTTTTTTTCAGTCTGTAGCCTTTACAAGTTTCTTTCCAATACATATTTTTGATCATTCTATGAAAAGTCAGTATGCCATTTTGACACTTAATAACATCCCCTCCCCTTTTCCTAACTATAAATCGTTAGTTTGGACAATTAGAGGGAGATTTTTGTTTTCAGAGTGGATGCCGTTCAGGAATATATATATACACACACACACACACACATATATATATATATATATATATATATATATATATATATATATACATATATATATATATATATATATATATATATACATATATATATATATATATATATATATATATATATATATACATATATATATATATATATATATATGTATATATATATATATATATACATATATACACATACATATACATATACATATATACACATATATATATACATATATATATACATATATACACATATATATACATATAAATACATATATATACATATATATATACATATAAATACATATATATATATATATATATATATATATATATAAAACACCAGACATTTCTAAGTAAGGGAGATTATAAAAGCTGAATAGTGTTAATTTATCGCCGAATTTTCCATATTTTTTAAGTATGGGTAAAAAAAATAATGATCTGCATATACTGTATATGAACGCCGAAACTTCTAAGTTTTGTCGAAAAATATTCACCAAAAATATAATAGTTCTTACATATATTTGGCACCACCCTCAATATATGAAAAATTACCTTCCCAATGACATATAGATGATTGCAATTTATGACAGCAATGGCTCAGTAAAAACATAAAAGGTAATTTTGGATGGTTTGAGAGCAATATATATCTGACAATTAGTTAAATCTATTAAAGTGGTTATTTTTCTTATTTATAGCATTCGACCACGCCAAGGAATAACATCAATCCTTGTCAAATCTTTTACATGTATTCTTAACATTCGAAAATCACAGAGCAAAAAGTAAGTAATGCAATGAGAGTAAACAATAAACTTGTCATTTAAGCACAATGAAAAATGCAAAAAATATTGAAATTGTGACTTCAAATTCATCGCTATACTGGTAGGAATATGAATGTTCAAGATCATATGTATAAGAAAAACGTTGAGTCAATAACATTTAGAAGGAAAACAAGATATATTTGTGTTAAGAATATTAGAATGACGCCAGAGCCGAAGAAAATTAGGAAATATATTAAGAGTAAAGGAAGTGGAAACGGCAAAGTTCAGAAAAAGAAAAAAAAATAGTTGACCCATCGCAAAATGGGGAGAACATTTTAATAATAAAACTAATGAAAAACATTATGGTTAATTACGTAAGGATAAGCAGTGAAGTTAGGAAAACGGGTAAAATATTCGTACTATGAATTGGATTAAAAAAGGTTTAGTTATAAACATATGGAAAAACACAGGAAAATATGAGTAGAAAATCCCGGAAATAAATTCGAGTGAAGAAAATTTGGAACATCATTATAAGGAAATACGTTCGAGTGAAGAAATTTTGGAACATTATATGAAAATACGCTCAAGTGAAGAAAATTCGGAACAACATCATATGAAAATACGTTCGAGTGAAGAAATATTTCTTCACTCGAATGTATTTTCATATAATGATGTTCCATATTTTCTTCACTCGAACGTATTTTCATATAATGATGTTCCATATTTTCTTCACACGAGCGTATTTCCGTATATTGATGGAACATCATTATATGGAAATACGTTTAAGTGAAGAAAATATGGAACATCATTACATGGAAATACCTTTGAGTGGAGAAAACTTGGAACATCATTATAGTAAGGAAAATCGTATATCAATCCACATCCAGAGAGTCAGGATCCCCTTAGATTCGGGCTCGAGGAAATCAGAACTCCCACAAGGATAATCTGGACATCCCACCACAGATGGCCAACGCGAGTATCTCGGGTCCTTCCGGGTCATCAACTTTTGCCTCCTTTCCAAATTTTTATGGGGTACCGAAAACCGCGAAACGGTTGCGTTCCCTCACGCCCTTGCGAACCTCAAGAGAAGGATCTCGTGGATAGGATGCAGAGTCCAGAATG
>NC_090744.1:35472947-35500447 GCF_036898095.1 Palaemon carinicauda
GTATCCGATATCCTCAAGCAAGTATCCGATCTCTTCAAACAAGTATCCGATCTCCTCAAGCAAGTATCCGATCTCCTCAAGCAAGTATCTGATCTCCTCAAGCAAGTAAGCTATCTCCTCGTGCAAGTATCTGATCTCCTCAAGCAAGTATCCGATCTCCTCAAGCAAGTACCTGATCTCCTCAAGCAAGTATCTGATCTCCTCAAGCAAGTACCTGATCTCCTCAAGCAAGTACCTGATCTCCTCAAGCAAGTATCTGATCTCCTCAAGCAAGTAAGCGATCTTCTCAAATATGAAGTAAATGAAATATTATGAATTGTGAATGTGAAATCTTCTATTTCATGTATTGTAAATATGTTGTCTAGTATATTAAGAGTCGACTCAATTACATTTAATTATGGAACTTTTGCACATTAGGTAAATTAATTGAATAAGAATGAAAAAATTCTGAAGATTTCAACCACATTAACAAAAATAAATAGAAAAAAAAGTATCTTGATATTCCTATTCCGAAATCACAAATGAAATTATAAATATGACTTATTTTTATTAATGGCATTTGAGTACTTTAGGAAATTGGATAAAATGACAACCAATCATTCCATAAATTCCAATCAAATTAATTAAAAAATAGTTAGAAAAGTAAGTATTGATATTCACATTAAGTCAATAACTAGTTTAAATTTTTAATATAATTTAGAAACACCGGATATTCTCCCTGAATCTGCACCTAGGTGATTCCTATGAGGTGATTATAAATTACCTCCAATGCTAAATAGCCTTTCACTCTCTACTTAGGAGGGAGGAGCTGACAAATACCTAATGGGAAGGGTACGTATAATGGACAATCATTATCTGTTCAGCTTTATCCACTCTGACGGATTGCCTCCTCATTGATGTATCTTCTTCACTGCATAATTCTGATTAAGGTTTTCAGAGACAAATCCTTTGAATCTAATCTTACTAATGTTGATGATAGAAGATTTGAAAAGAAAGAACAAAAATATAGGACTGAAAATGAAGATGAGTAAAACTAAGATAATGTTCACTGAATATACAGACAACAAATAAGGGCTATGGATAAACCTCTAGAGATTGTTATTGAATATAAGCACTTGAGACATACAGTAAGTGTTTCCCCATGAAATGAGACCGAAATCAAAAGAAGGATAAATATTGGATGGAGAGCTTTTGGTGAATAAAATGGGGGTTGTAAAAAGTAAAATGCACCTTTCTCTAAAAAGAAAAGTATTTAATAGCATAGTCCTAACAGTATTAACTTATGCATCAGGAATTTGGAGCCTTATTAAAGCCTTAGAACATATGCTAGTTATAACTCAAACTTAATTGGAGAGAATAATGAAGAGACAGAAAAAGAGCAATCTAAAGTAGGGGATATTCTAAGAAGAAGAAAAGGACGTGCAGAAATGAAAATCAACAGTTAATAATACAGTTATCTTTTATATATATATATATATATATATATATATATATATATATATATATATCTGTGTGTGTATATACTGTATATATATATATATATATATATATATATATATATATATATATATATATCTATACACACACATATATACGCATATATATATATATATATATATATATATATATATATATATATATATATATATATATATATATATATAAGTTAGCTTTACGACTTTCCCATTATTTGGAATTTAACTTGGGGCCCTCGTTGGGTATCATTTATAAAGAATATCTTCATCTTCACCAGGAGAACGCTCCAAGGAAAAAGAACACCAGTGAATGCCCCACTCATACTTTCACTCTTGTATTCACATTAAAGTTCATTTTCATTCTTATTCTACTCCAAACCTTCAACCAGAAGTGTATCGAAATAAAAGCACGGGTCCTTTTCTCTCCTCATCTGAACTTCTAATCTTCCTGCATCAAGCTTATTATCATGTCTTACTATGTCAGTAGACTTCTAATATGCATCTTGTGTACTAAATATTATTATATCCCACCCAGGAAAAAATTATCGTTTGTCACATCTATCTCCTTTACCCTGACAAAAAAAAAAAAAAAAAAAAAAAAAAAAAAAAAAAAAAAAAAAACCTAATTCCTTCGGAATTTTTCCTGAATTTGGATGCGAGTGGTAGCATTACGTATTCATGTCAGCAACTCAATTACAATTTAGCACATCACAACAACAGTTCACTTCTGAATTCCCCAAAGCCAGAGGTCGCTCTATCCTTATAACAACAACAGTTGATTTTAATAGTTTAAAGGTCACCTTTGAATGACAGATACAAGAGACAGTGAGAATGCCCTAGACTGCAGACTGACAATATAAAAGATCAGCACTCGAGCCGCTCTCCACCCAAGCTAGGACCAGGGAGGGCCAGGCAATGGCTGCCAATGACTCAGCGGGTAGACCTTTAACCTCCCTAAATACCCCCTCCTAAGCTCACTAGGATGGTGAGGTTACAGACACTATAAGAAACTATCGAGCTTGAGCGGGACTCAAACCCCAGTCCGACAGATCACCAGGCAGGGACGTTTCCAATAGGCCACCACAACCCTACCTATAAATAGTATTCTTAAATTCCCAATTACAGCTTCCACTTGGGCATCACTGAGATATGCATCTTTTCAACCATCCACACAATAAAAGTATCTAAACCACTCATTCCATCGTGACGGGTCTCCGTTCTCTTCAGGCATCTACCTTGCAATTTTACCTCTTTTTCGGGAAGCATAAATATTGCACATTAAAAATTTATTTACAGAGTAAACGTACATAGCTTCTTGCACTTCCAACCGGCTATGAAAAGTGAATGGCTAAACCGCTAAACTTTAAATGACCAAGAGATATTCCGGCGAAATACCTCGATAAGCGACGAGGCAATAAATCTTGCTGGGGATAGTTTACCGACGACATATTTTCTTGGGGGAGGGGGAGAAGGAGGGGGATGGGGGAGGGGGAGGGAGGAGGAGGGGTGGGGAAAGGGTGAGGAGGGGGTGGGTGGTGGAAGGGGAGGGGAGGGGGGAGGGGGGGGAAGTGGCAGGTTGAACCAAATGAAGCCCAGCAGATGGATGGTGATGTTAAGAAATAGAGTATGACAAGGTATTTCGATTTGAATGGGAGAGCATTGGGGGTATTTATGATAATGGAGAGAGAGAGAGAGAGAGAGAGAGAGAGAGAGAGAGAGAGAGAGAGAGAGAGAGAGAGAGAGAGAGAGAGAGAGAGCGTTTTCAACAAGAGATATATATATAAAAAAAATTCAGATATCTAACAATAACCTTTAATAAATAAATTCTGAGAAAAGCGAATATCTGTTAACGCTTGTGTTCCAAGGTGGTAAATTTAAAATGCTTCATAAGCATATGTTATCGTCCACAAATTCAGGTTTCAGCAATATTCAATAAAGTTTTTTTTCGGATAAATGTAATAAAAACGCCGAGGCAGAATTCCTAAGGAATTGCGAGACCAATTTAAGATACACAAACAAATAAAACGCAAAACTACCATTATTTACTAGAATTCTGGACATAAAGGCAACGAGGCAATTTACATATATTCCTGTAAACGATATTGTTCTAACAAGCAAGGAGAAAGAATTCTCCTTTTCAACAGGATTGAAAGAAAACTAAATTTTAATATATGACCGTGAATAAATACTGAAAACAAAAAATACATAACTAAAATTCGAGATAACTTACAGTAATCTACCTTATATAATATAGAGAAAGTGACTGGCTATATACATAAATATATTTCTTTCTGGTCTCGATTAGCTCTACTCGTCCCTTGGAAAGGGAGGAGAAGGAGTAGTCATACCCTGGTGAAAAGGGGGTGCGTGTGCGTTTGCGTGCATATCTGTGTAAATAATTAGCTGCCATTTTTGGCTGGTCGTGTACACTAGCATAAAAATATATATTCAATAAACAAGTACATACCTTTCCTTATTTATTTTGTAAACCAGTTCCTTTTATAGAGGGGAGAGGAAGTAGTCATACCCTGGTGAGAGGGGGGTGCGTGTGCATGCATATCCATCCAAATATCTAGCCGATTTTGAGGGGTCGCGTACACTATTATAAAAAATAGATAATAAACAGGTGTAATCCTTTCTTTATTCATTTTATAAACCAATTCCTCGCACATCAATAAAGCCCATTTCAGACTTATTCATCAATGGGACAATTTTTGCAAAGGAGGATTTCCCCAGAGACGCAATTAACAAATCATCCCCACACACGCAAAAAAAAAAAAAAAAAAAAAAAAAAAAAAAAAAAAAAAAATAATAAAAAAAAAAAAACTGCAGAAAAATGTGATTACCGAATGCATGCAATGCAACTGCATATTGTAGACCGCGAACCGATGCATTAAGGACTACAGATGGCGGTAATTCATCACCGAGTTTTCTTCCACTGCAAGGAGTATTAAAGCAAGGTAAGGCATGGCCATTCCATACACTGATTATCTCATAAATCTAAGGAGACGACGGGAATCCGAAATTAATGGCGAGACGCACCAGGCAAAATCTATTCAGGAGGAATTAACTCGCAGCTTTTTTTTTTTTTTTTCTTCTGAAAGATGAGTCATTGCAGTTTGAAGGGATCTGAACCAAGGCTTCTTAATGGACTTCACCGATGTATAATTACATTTCTATATGATTTTTTCTAGCGTTTCTTGACATTTTCATACACCTGATAATTGATAAGTCAATAAAAAAAATTACGTAAATTATTCAAAGTAAATACATTCGCATACTGTCTGAAATATACAACAACAAATACAGCTGTTTCAAGACCACTGCAGGACAAAGGCCCCAGACATGTTCTTCTTCATGTCTGGGTTTGGCCAATTTTCTATACCACACTGGTCAACTGCAGATTGGAGATGAAAAGACTTTTGTCTGATCACTCACAGCACGTTAAGGCATCCCCATTCAGAAAGGGATCTACTATCTATCTATCTACCAATCTACCTAAATACACACACACACACACACACATATATATATATATATATATATATATATATATATATATATATATATATATATGTGTGTGTGTGTGTGTGTATGTGGTACTTTTATATTTCATATAAATGTGTTCACGTATATCAAATACAACCTCAAAAACATAATCAATTTTACACCATAACAATAAGACTTGAGTTTAGATTTGAAGCTTTCACTTGAAACTTCGTTACAGTGTCCGAAAGTCATCATTACAGAACCTGACAGAAGATAATTATAACCTTTTCGTACGGATTAGCTTCTGCAATCGTACAAATGCTGGGTAATTATATAGTCCGTAATCTGTGCAATAATTTGCGGATTCCTTAGAAACGTATTCCTTAAGAAAGATGGAAGGAGGGTTGGGGGCCAGAGACAAAAGAAAGGGGGGGGGGGGGGAGGGTGTTGGCGTGGGCAGACGGAGCGAAAAAGTGGTCTGCAGTCGGGGTTCGTCAAGGTATGTAATTTTCTACGTGGCTTGTGACATGCTGATTCAGGCAATACTGACGCAAGTTGAGAAAAAAATTAACTTCAGTGTATTTTAATTCCTGTTTTTAATTACATTTAAATCAACAATAGAAGTACCGAATCCGGACTATCATGTAAAGATATCATTACTCTTTTATGAATGTCTCTTTTATATTTCTATTAATTCTTATGCTGTCTGGAGACATTGAGCGAAATCCGGGACCAGTACGTCCTAGGTTTCGTCAATGTCGGCTTCTGTATTGCAATATTCGTGGTCTTCATGCAAATATCCAAGACAGTATGATATTCTTTTGTGCTCAGAAACTTTGGTTTCTAATATGAGGCACTCATCTGAGCTCCTTATAACTGGTTTTAAGAAGCCAATAATATTGAAACGTGATAACATCCCTTGGTCCAGGGGAATGGTGGTGTATATTAGGACCGAGTACCCTGCTTCTCATAAGTCCTGCTATCAATGTGGATGTCATGAGATTCAGGTAATAAAAGTTTGTGGCAGGCATAACAAGTTTTATTTTTGTTCGATCTACCGAAATCCAGACATGGATGATTCTATCTTCGACTCTCTTCTTACCATTATGGCTAAGATACAAGAAGATGATAGAAAGGCTTCTTTTGTCTTTGTTGGTGATTTTAATGCTCACCATAGGGAGTGGTTAAGTTCTATCTCTCCTACCGATGACCATGGCTTAAGAGCTTTAGACTTTGCCTCTGAATCAGGGTGTGAGCAAATCATAAATGAAGCTACTCACAGGTCTAGTAATTGCTTGGACCTCGTATACACTGACACCCCTGGCATTATAACTAGTAAGGTTGGTTCTCCAGTCGGGATATCTGATCATGCCTTGATTTCATTAGTAGTGAATACTGAGAAGCCTGTCCCTGATATATCATACTCTTGTAAAATTTATATGAAATTCCAAGCAAACTGGAATGGGATTTTGCATGATCTTTTGTGCTTGAATTGGTCACAATTATATGGTAGTGTAGATCCTGTTGTCCCTTTGAATGAGAATCTAGTCAATATAATTGATAGGTGTATCCCTTCCCGTGTGCTAAGGTACCGAGTGAAAGACAAACCATGGTTCAATGATGATTGTAGACGTGCTTATTTGGAAAAGCAGGAGGCCTATCACCTTTGGAAGGGTAACAGATCAGATTTGACCTGGAATAACTATACTCAGCTTCGAGCTTTTGCTCAAAGTTTATGCCTCAACTGAAAAGGGAGTTCAATTTAACCATAAAAGAAACCCTTTCTGGTACAACTCAGGAACATAAATGGCGGTCTACCCTTAAATCTGCACTCTTTGGTGTAGATGCAACAGTTCCTCCTTTACTTAAACCAGGTGGCTCAGTCACTAACTGTCCAAAGGAAAAGGCAACCCTTTTGGCTGATGTTTTTGACAGTAAACAGAGTAATGAAAAACTTGAACTTCCTCATTCCTGTTTTCCTGAGGCTAAACTAACTAGTTTAGCTTTTCGATCTCGTGAGATTAAAGCTCTGTTGATAGACCTTGATGCTTATGGAGGTGTAGACCCAAATGATATTTTTCCTTTGTTTTTTTATAAAGACAGCAGATTTCTTAGCTCCAAAGTTATCTGTCATTTTGAGCAAGTTAGCAAGAAGAGGAGCTTTTAGCACTTGTTGGAGAATTGGTAATGTTACTCCTCTATGTAAATGTGTTTGTGGTAGCTCAAGTCCCACTGATTACCGCCCAATTTCCATAACTCCCATATTATCTAAAGTTTTTGAACGTTTTCTGGCAAAACGTCCTAATAGGTTTGCTGAAGGTAATCATCTACTCCCTAGTTTGCAATTTGGTTTTCGTAAAGGTCTTGGAGCATGTGATGCCCTTCTTACAATCTCCAATGCTGTACAGAAATCCCTTGATTGTGGTCAGGAAGTTCGAATGATTGGCCTTGATTTTATGCTGCCTTTGACCGTGTCAATCATGAGGCCCTTGTTTTCAAACTGAAACAGCTGGGAGTGGGTGGGTCGTTTCTTAGCATTATTATTGATTTTTTAAGTAATAGATCTCAAAGAGTTGTTGTTGATGGGCACCATAGTGAGTATAGGAATGTGATATCCGGTGTTCCACAGGGTAGTGTTCTTGGCCCATTACTTTTCATACTATATACACATGACATGTGGTTTGGCCTAGAAAACAAGCTTGATGCATATGCAGATGATGCTACTCTCTTTGCATCAATCCCATCCCCTGAATGTAGATCTGGGGTTGGTGAATCCCTTAATAGAGATTTAGCTAAAATTAGTGCATGGTGCAAATTATGGGGTATGAAGTTGAATCCTAACAAAACTCAAAGTATGATTGTAAGTAGGTCAAGGACGGTGGCTCCTCAACATCCGGATCTCAATATTGATAATGTTTCTTTAAATTTGTATGACTCTTTCAAAAATTTAGGTGTGATTCTCGACAGCAAATTTACTTTTGAGAAACACATTAGGTCTGTCTTCTTCATTGCACAAAAAATTGGCTTATTGAGAAAGTCTTACAAAATTTTCGGTGATCAATCTATTCTGAAGAAGTGTTTTAATTCTTTCATTCTACCTTGTTTTGAGTATTGTTCTCCTGTCTGGTGCTGACTCTCATCTTAATTTGTTGGACAGAATCTTACGGTCTATCAAATTTCTTATTCCTGATCTAGATATCAATCTTTGGCACCGTCGTTCAATTAGTTCATTATGCATTTTGCATAAGATTTTCATAACTCTGACCATCCTTTACATTCAGATCTCCCTGGACAATTCTATCCTGTTCGTAATACTAGACAGGCAGTTAATTCTAATAGCCAGGCCTTCTCCATCATGAGGCTCAATACTACACAGTACTCTAGAAGTTTTATTCCAGCTGTTACCAAGTTGTGGAATGATCTTCCTAATCGGGTATATAGTTGAACCAGTAGAACTTCAAAAGTTCAAAGTTGGAGCAAATGTTTTTATGTTGACCAGGCTGACATGAATCTTTTTATTGTTTATATATGACATATCTGTTTTTGATGTTGTTAATAGTTTATATAGGACATATGTTTTGACGCTGTTACTGTTTTTAGAATGATATATTGTTAATTTATTCTCATCATTTATTTATTTCCTTATTTCCTTTCCTCACAGGGCTATTTTTCCCTGTTGGAGCCTTTGGGCTTATAGCATCTTGATTTTCCAACTAGGGTTGTAGCTTGGCAAGTAGTAGTAGTAGTAATAATAATAATAATAATAATAATAATAATAATAATAAAAACGTTTTGAAAATAATTTAGGGATCTATTCTAATAAATTATTTCTGTTTTATAATAATCATTGTTATATAAATCATTTAATTTACACTGTATTGTTTTTCCTGATGCATCTTTTCCTTCTGTTGTCAAATCTTCAAATCGATTCATCTCAGTCATTTCTGGGCTATATGACCTGAAATTGGGCACAATTTTCAAAATAATTTGATTTTTTTTTTTTGACATTTTCTGAAAAAAAAAAATGAATATTTTAGTCTCCTGTGGCCTGGTATTATAACCGAATGGTACGGAGATGCCTTAGGTAAATACCAATAGGATGTCATCAACATTTTCGACATACGTTTGTTCAAACGCGTTAATTTTGCAAGTTTTTTTTTCCTTTTGTGATAAAATTCACATTTTCCACTCCTGTGCCCATTATATTTACACCAAATGACCTCAAATTTCGTATGAAGGTACCTAGGATATATCCACAGGATGTAAGTAAAAATTATCAATTTTAGTGATTTTCAGCTGTTTTTCTTTGCATAAAATTTTAATTGTTTTGCTCCTATGCCCTGGTCTTTAAACCATATGACATGATATTTGGTAAGGATATGCCTATAATATATGCCCAGGGGAAGTTATTCATAATTTTTGTGTACAGCACTTCAGAATAATTTCTTTAAAATGAATCAGGGATCCATTTCTGGAAAAGATTATTATGAGCCAGTCTATGGTTGCATGGGGAGTGAAATATGCTGTATTTGCTTGGCAAATGTTGCCTTTCTAGTTATTCTTTTACTCTATGATCACATTACATTTATACATATAAAACAATTAAACCACAACCTAGAAGCTAAAAGCATCATCATTTGTCCACTAACTCGAAACATGGTTAAACCACAAAGTTTATTAGTATAAAACTTCAGTGTGCGATATTACCGCTAATAATATGAAGAAATATACATTAAAAAAAATACCCAGGGGAAAAAGAAGATTCAAAGACTATGCCGAAGTAGTGGGGAGCACCGCAAGAAGAGTTCACATTGGATCAAAACACGAGTTGGCCCCTCAGGGGATACCTCATGCAGTGCCTCTTACAGTAAATGATCTTTGCTGCTCTTTTTTCTTTTATCTTTATCCTCAGATCACCAGCATTACCAACTTCTTTAGCTGTATCTTCCTTAACGATTTTCACTTCCACCTCCCCCAGTCTCTTCTAACTTAATTGTTAAAATGTTCTACTTTTACCTAGTTTAATTTCAATTTCACTGAAGACCAAATTATTCCACCGGGTAAACATTCTCTAGACTTGTTTCATTCCATTAATAAATAATAATAATAATAATAATAATAATAATAATAATAATAATAATAATAATAATAATAATAAGAGGAGGAGAAGCAGTAGAAAGAAGAGCCTGCAACCTCATGACATCATAAAATATAATTTGTAATAATACTGTAAATAGATCATTCAGGTTAAGATTTTTACTTTTTGGTCTATATTTTGTCTCAAATCTTATTGTTGGGCCGATGCAGCAGCCTTACACAGTACACGGAGTTCGCAGCAAAGAAAAGAGACAGAAAGAACATCATTTTAAGAAAGACTTGGAATTGAAAATGATGCAATGCTGGTGACATATGGCTCATACAGACATCAACTCGACATCTGACGAAAGAAGAACGTCAAATACAAGAATTACGGGGTCTTTAACTGGCCAGACAGTACTACATTGGATCCTTCTCTCTAGCTGCGGATCATTTTCCCTTTGACTACACATACACCGAATAGTCTGGCCTACTCCTTACATATTCTCCTCTGTCCTCATACATCTGACAACACTAACATTACCTAACAATTCCTCTTCTCTCAAGGGGTTAACCACTGCACTGTAATTGTTCAGTAGCCACTTTCCTCTTGGTAAGGGTAGAAGAGGCTCTTTAGCTATGGTAAGTAACCCTTTTAGGAGGACACTGAAATCAAACCATTGTTCTCTAGTCTTGGGTAGTGCCATAACCCATGTACCATGGTCTCCCACTCTCTTGGGTTAGAGTTCTCTTGGTTATGGGTACACTCACTCGGGCACGCTATTTAAATTATTTCTCTTTCTCGTGTTTTATTAAAGTTTTTATAGTTTATATAGGAAATATTTATCTTAATGTTGTTACTGTTCTTGAAACATTTTATATTTTCCTTGTTTCATATATTCACTGGGCTATTTTCTCTGTTGGAGCCCTATGGTTTATAGCATTCTGCTTTTCCAAATAGGGTTGCACTTAGCAAGTAACAAAAGTAATAATAAAAATGTGAATGAGACTGACATCAAATAAAAGTAAAAAAAATTAAAATAATAATCAGTTACGTAAACCACGAATATTTCTAAACTAACTAAAAACCGGCAACAAAGAAAACCTAAGATATACTACGATACTTACGATACCGGTCAGTCCGCATTGGAAGTTATGTGGAAAGTTAACAAAATGAGAAGAAATAAACTATGCATAATCTACAATTCATAAGCAGTTGCTAAATTATACTAATTCAATTTTCTTACTGACGCAAACAAAGTACTCACACTCACATTGAATTTCTTAAAAATAAAGTTCTTTCCAAAGGAAAATCGAAATTAAAAAACATTCACAATCAAACTAATGTCTGTCTGAGATGTAAGTACAACGCAAACTTCAATGTTATTGATAAACTCAAGGCTCATATACATTATAAGGGCAACTTTTTTGCATAATTAAACAATTATAAAAGAAAAAATAAATTTTCAAAACATGCTTCCCAAAATGACAAACTGATAGATCAATTATTATCACGGTTCTTAAGTATTATAATGCCTAATTTCTTACATAAACAATTAAAAAAGAAAAAAAAATGTTTCAAGACATGCTTCCCAAAATGTCAAACTGATAGATCAATTATTATCACGGTTCTTAAGCATTATAATGCCTAATTTCTTACATAATCCACCCATTAAAATAAAATGGTTTAAAACATACTTCTCGAAATGCCAATCCGACAGACCAACTTTTAATATGTCCCATGTGAACAGTCACCAATACATCCAGTTTAGAAGCACGCGCGATGCGTGATCCTGTGTGTGGAAGTTCTACCCAAGAAAAATTACTCCATTGTACAGGTGTTGTTACGGCAGTATTACCTTAAACCTAATGACATTTTGAACGTCCTGTACACATCCATGTCAAGGAACAACTACTGCACAATCTTCCGCTGGCCGCTTCTTGGCAGCATAAACTTTCATGAAAGTTTTACAAGTAAAAAAACGCTGCTCGTCAAGGGGAAAATGTTTGCCTTTAATACAGCAAGTGGCTCATACAATTAACTAAAGGAGAGAGAGAGAGAGAGAGAGAGAGAGAGAGAGAGAGAGAGAGAGAGAGAGAGAGATTCATATGAGAACACTCACCCCTCTAAACAGAAACTGTTCATGGAGATTCACAGAAGTTTTGGAAATCTATAAACATTAAAACACAATTCCTCAACTTAAGAAAAACAAGCAAAGGAAATATTAAAAAAAAAAAAATGTACTAACACCAGAAGCTATTAAAAGTTATTTAGCGCCTTAAGCCATTAAAACATCTCGCTGAATGATAAGCGAGAGGCTTAACTGCTAAACTTTGAATGTCCAGAAGATACTTTGAAAAATAACTCGATAAGCGACGCGGCAATAAATCTTTTCCCGGGGATATTTACCCCCGCCATATTTCCTTGGGTTATTTGAGTCAAAACTTAATCCTGTGGATGGATGGAATTGTTAAGAATAAAGTGTGCTGGATCAGGATGACAGAAGACACAGATAATGAGGTGATAGAGTGCTTTGGAAAATGAAAGGTTGCACTAATACACACACACACATACTGTAAGTTGGGATACCTTAACGTGGTGAAAGGGTTTGTGTATCGCCAAGATCAACAAAGCTATACTTGTTAGGGCTACGCATAATAGGTTGGTTTGCTGTAAGCGATTAGAGTAAAGTCTCCCGCCTTCATTAAGCAATGACGAAGTGGTTATTAAATGGGAAAAACCTAGATATGACTAAGGACATGTCTGAGGCCTTTGTCGTACAGTAGACTAGAAATGGCTGCACTTAAGTATGTATGTATGTATGTAAAGTATATATATATATAATATATATATATACATATACACTCAGACACACACACATGATAGACACAGGGAAGAATATCTCAACAGACAGAATAATCATTTAAATATAAAATGAAGTTATTGAGAGAGAGAGAGAGAGAGAGAGAGAGAGAGAGAGAGAGAGAGAGAGAGAGAGAGAGAGAGAGAGACTCAAAACATACGCTAAATAAATTTCACAAAGATATACCCGACGAGAGAGAGAGAGAGAGAGAGAGAGAGAGAGAGAGAGAGAGAGAGAGAGAGAGAGAGAGAGACTCAAATCATACGCTAAATAAATTTAAACATATACCCGACGAGAGAGAGAGAGAGAGAGAGAGAGAGAGAGAGAGAGAGAGAGAGAGAGAGAGACTCAAATCATACGCTAAATAAATTTCACAAAGATATACCCGACGATATTCCAAAAGATGAAAAATAAAAACAAAAGAGGTTTGATATGATCGAGAAAAAATTACGTTCCGTGTTGATCATATTGGAACGAGCCGTTCAAACATTTCTTTCCCGTCATAAACTTTCACTCGAACATTTTTAGTAAAGATAGTTCTAATTTTATTGAAAATATCTGAAAACGGATTTCATGAAAATAAAATTCGTGCTACTATAACAAGTAACAAAGTAACATACATTTCATGAATTATTATGCAGGCAAGACTTGACATAAAAGTTATGATGCAATTTGCATGTTACCCCTCATAGTGACACTCCATTTCAATTACAGTTAGAGCAAGAAACTTTTTTTTTTACGACTCATAAGAAATTCAAAAAAATTTTCCTATCAGAATTAAAAGTTAGTCAGTTTAAAGTAAAGTTGTATCAATCTCCATAACCTAAGTGAAAAAAAGAACTTCATGTAATAATCTAGGCTGACTAACAAAGCAGAGAAAAAAATGGTAATGCAGAAATAATTCTATATTTTATTCTTTGTCTTATATTCATTACAATAAGGTTATTTTGAACGCAGCTGGTATAGGAAGGAATGAGAAGATAAGAGAGGTGAGCAGAAAATTAGACGGTGAGATAAGCTGTAAGGATGATATGGAGAGAAGAGTTTTGCTAAAGGAGGATGACTTCGATAGAAGGCATTGGAGAGGGCGCATCAGGCAACTGAACCCTTAATGTAGGGATAATGGTGGGAACGAAGAAGAAGAAGAAGAAAAAGAAGAAGAAGAAGAAGGGTGTTAAGAGGAAAGAAGACCCTGTGACGGGCCGAGAGAGGAGTTGTGAAATCAAAGGCAGATTGGAAACGACAGAGTTATATTGTTGTGGAACACTCTCCTTATATACAAAACCTCAAGGCAACAGGACATGACAAGTTCACAAGACAGACAAAATCACAGAGGAAAAACCAGACTTGAATTTTCATGTTCGTTTTAGTGCGAGGGAAGAGCGAAGATACAACCATAATATATACAAAAGGAATTATGTACAATTGTGTGAAACACGGTTGGTACATGGTTCCCCCCCCTAAAAATGACATACTGTACATGTTAAATAGGGCGCCCTGATCTAGAGAGGCGAACTGTAGGCGGGTCATCTGGCAGAAGATAAGCAGGTTTTAGACGATCAATGGAGACCCAGTCTTCTTTCCCCCGAATGTTTAGGAGGAATGCTTTCGGACTGCGTCGGATCACAAGGTAAGGTCCCGTGTAAGGGGGCGTTAACGGTGGCTTGATGGTGTCGTTGCGCAGGAAGACGTGCGTTGCAGAGTGCAAGTCCGTTGGTATGTGATGCTTCGCTGGGGGCTTGTAAGTCTGGCGGCACGGAGTAAATTTTCCCACAACGTGACGTATGCGCTGGAGATCGTCGGAGGATGTTGTAGAAGGAAAAAACTCGGCAGGGACGACCAACGGGTCGCCATACACCATTTCGGCTGCCGAGACGTCGAGGGCGTCTTTAGGAGTGGTCCTTAGTCCAAGGAGGACCCAGGGAAGCTGAGTAAACCAGTTGCAATCCTTGCAGCGGGACATCAAAGCTGCTTTGAGGGTGCGATGAAAACGTTCAACCATTCCATTGGCAGCGGGGTTGTAGGCCTTTGTCTGATGTAGGGTGATGCCCAGGAGATTCGCTAATGACGTCCATAATTGAGAGGTGAAAGTGGTTCCCCTGTCAGAAGTAATATGCTCAGGGATACCGAATCTTGAAATCCATCCAGAGAGTAAGGCAGATGTACATGAGGCGGACGTTGCAGTTTCCATGGGAATGGCTTCAGGCCAACGAGTGGAGCGGTCGATGACGGTAAACAGGTAACGATGTCCTTGTGATGTGGGTAGGGGGCCTACAACGTCGACGTGAATGTGTGCGAAACGACGCTGAGGTTGAGGAAAGGTGCCCACTCCTGAATCCGTGTGTCGATGTACTTTGGAAGTTTGGCAAGAAGTACAGGCACGGACCCAATCCTTAACATCCTTAAAAATGCCGTGCCAAATGAACTTTGCCTTCAGCAGCTGTGCAGTAGAACAGCACGAGGGATGTGAAAGGCCGTGGATGAAATCAAACACCTGTCGGCGCATGGGAGCAGGAATCCAAGGTCGCGGTCTACCAGTACTGACGTCACAGAGGAGGGTGGTGTTGGAGTTTTCGAGGGGAAAATCCTCCCAACGGAGGGACGTGCAGGATGTCCTACAAGCTTGATACTCTGGATCCTGTCGTTGGGCTTCAGCCAGGGCATTGTAATCCAATCCCAGTTGAACGGCAGCCAACGTGTTTCTTGACAGGGCATCGGCAACGGGATTCATTTTCCCAGGGACGTATTGGAGGGTGCAATTGTATTCAGCCACGGCGGAGAGATGTCGGCGTTGACGGGCGGACCAGGCGTCAGACTGTCGAGTGAAGGCGTGCACCAGAGGCATGTGGTCTGTGCGAATGACGAAGGGCGTACCTTCTAAGAAATGGCGAAAGTGACGGACAGCCAGGTGCACCGCCAGCAATTCTCGATCGAAGGTAGAATAACCCGATTCTGCCTTGGACAGTTTTCTGCTGAAGAAGGCCAATGGGCAGGGCGAGCCTTTGACCACCTGCTCGAGTACTGCACCAATAGCGACGTCGCTAGCATCGGTGGAGAGAAGGAGAGTGGCGTGTGGGATAGGAAAAGTGAGAGCCGCAGCAGTTGATAGGGCCTTCTTTGCATTGCAGAAGGCCGCTTCTTGAAGGGGACCCCACTTCAAGTCCTTTGGCTTGCCCTTGAGGGAGGCGTAGAGGGGAGCAAGAGTGGCGGCAATGGCTGGCAGAAAGCGGTGATAATAGTTGATCATGCCCAAGAATTCCTGCAGAGCTTTGACGGTCGAGGGCGTGGGGAAATTCTGAACGGCTGCTACCTTCTCAGGGAGGGGATGGACTCCTTCAGGAGTGATACGGGGCCCTAAGAACGACACTTCGTTGGCGCCAAAGGTACACTTGTCGTACCGGACTACAAGGCCGTTTTGTTGCAGGCGGTCGAGCACGATGCGCAGGTGACGGAGGTGTTCCTCTTTTGAGGAGGAGAACACAAGTATGTCGTCCACATAACATACACAGAAAGGGAGGTCCCCTAAGATGCCATCCATGAGACGTTGAAACGTTGCCCCAGCATTACGAAGGCCAAAACAGGAGTAATTTAAGGTGTATGTGCCAAACGGAGTGGTGATGGCGGTCTTGGGGATGTCTTCCGGGTTCATAGGCACCTGATAATACCCCTTCAGGAGGTCGAGCGTAGAGAAAACCTTTGCTTTGTGCAGGTAGGAGGTTACATCGGCAATGTTTGGGAGGGGGTAGTGATCCGGTTCTGTTTGCATGTTTAGGCGCCTGTAATCCACGCACGGACGGAGGGAGCCGTCTTTCTTCAGAACGATGTGTAAGGGTGACGACCATGGGCTGGAGGCCTTTTGGCAAAGGCCCATTTTCTCCATTTCAGCGAACGTCTGTTTGGCGGCTGCCAATCGTTCCGGTGCCAGACGTCTGAATTTTGCGAAGACTGGGGGTCCCGTCGTCTTGATATGGTGATAAATACCGTGCTTAGCAGGAACCGTGGGCGTTTGGCGAAGTTCTGGACGGAAAACTTCCGGGTACGACGTGAGGAGGTGGGCGTAGGCATCCGTGGGTGCGCTGATGTGGAGAGCGAGGTTAGAGGGGGCGGGTTGAAGAGGTGTCGACAAGTACGAGTCCGCGTTGACCAATCGTCGGTGGGCGACATCGACCAGAAGGTGGAAATGAGAGAGGAAATCCGCACCGCGGATTGGCATTGTGACGTCAGCAACGAGAAACTTCCAATTGAATTTACCGTTTCCGAACGATAATGTGAGGCTCTCGTAACCGTAGGTGGGTATCGCAGATCCGTTGGCAGCTACCAAGCGGACGTCAGCAGATGAAGACAGACTACGTCGTGCCTTGAAGAGTTTCCTTAGCAAAAGAGAACGACAAGCACCCGTGTCTACCAAAAATCACACGCCCGTTCCTGCATCCTGTAAAAAGAAAAGATTAGAAACATGGGAGGCCACCGCCACAAGCGATGGCCTACTTACACGTTTTTTGGCCACTGACAATCTTTGGCACATTTCTTTGCGGTTGCCCCGAATCTGAAGTGGTAGTAGCAAAACTGCGGCGGATGGGAGGTAGTAAGTGGCTGTAGAAGTCGTTCGTTGGGGCGCGAGCGATTGGTGGGTGGTGGGCGGCTTTGTCGCCGCTTCGGCACGTCACGGGGTAGGCGTGTATGTCCTACGGCATTCATGTCAGCTTCGGTGTACGTTGAATAGGCATCCTCGTCGTCAGGGGTGGAGGCGTTGATGGAGGTCTTGAAGTGGCTGTCCATAAGGGCGTCGGCTTTGGTCATCAAGTCCTTTATGGGTAAACTATCGACATCGGGTATGGCAGCGCGCACAGGTTCAGGTAAACGGCGTATCCAAAGGGCACGGAGTAGGTTTACCTCACGAGGAGAGCCGTCTGCGGCAGGTTGAAGGCGAGCGATACTGGTCATTTCCCTGAGGGCAAGCGAAGCCCTTTGGTCCCCCAACGGTTGTTGCGAGAGCTGAAAAAGCTTTGCTATACGGGCGGCTGGCGACAGCGAGTACTGTTGCAGAAGGTATGATTTGAGGTCGTCATACGCTATTGGGGTGTCTCCTTGTTCACAAAGCCAGTCGGATATTTCTGGGAAGGTGTCCTCGGGTATCGCCGCGAGAACATAATCCGCTTTGGTGGTTGAGCGAGTCACGCCCCTGATACGAAACTGAACTTCTGCGCGCTGAAACCAAGCAAACGCCTCCCCGCTGGCAAACGATGAAAGTTTGAATGGAGAGGCCGTAGCGCCAACTGCCGTAGAGTCCGTCATAGTACCAACGATGAAGGGGCGAGGGGGTGGGGGTGGAAGGCGGTGGAAGCGAGTCGACTTCCGGGGTCACCAATGTGACGGGCCGAGAGAGGAGTTGTGAAATCAAAGGCAGATTGGAAACGACTGAGTTATATTGTTGTGGAACACTCTCCTTATATACAAAACCTCAAGGCAACAGGACATGACAAGTTCACAAGACAGACAAAATCACAGAGGAAAAACCAGACTTGAATTTCATGTTCGTTTTAGTGCGAGGGAAGAGCGAAGATACAACCATAATATATACAAAAGGAATTATGTACAATTGTGTGAAACACGGTTGGTACAACCCAATTACCTCAGGGAGAAAAGGTCGCAAACAAGCTCCGACTAACTAACAATAACTGTAATCATGTAATAAAGGCATTGAAGATTTCTATATCTTTTGTTAGGTATGATTTCCCCTGGGAATAAATTTCCTATTTGGTAACACAAGTAAAAAGGCTTTAACAATGTAATTATGGAAGATTGTTTCAGTGATGGGTAACTTTAGGTAATCTGCTATCGAATTAAAAATGGTAATTGACAATGGTGATAAATTTTTCTATATGTTATAAACATTATGAAAAAAATGTAATTAAATGTTTCATACATCTACAAGAAATTTCTGTCATTCACCAAAAGAGCGAAGTACAATCGATATAAAAGATATCATTATCACAGCCAACTTCATTTTCGTAAAAACCATTAGGGATTATAAATCCACACTTTTTTTTTTTTTTTTTTTGCAACTGCTTCTCATATAAATACTACATACTCTATAACCTCAAGCTTAATAAACTCATTTTATGTAATAATATTACGGAAAAGATGAGAACCTGAAATTGATGGTCGAACACATAATGCCAAAACCGATAGAATTGAAATTAACTATAAATCTTCTTAAAAGTCGAGTCGATTAGGTAAATTGAAACCAATACCTTTAATGGTTATCTATAGCGAATCATAAAGAAAGAGAGAGAGAGAGAGAGAGAGAGAGAGAGAGAGAGAGAGAGAGGGAGAGAGAGAGAGAGAGAGGAGAGAGAGAATAATGATTCAATAAACTTTTTATCCCATAAATCCAAGATGATGGCGGGAATCCAAAATTGATGGGAGGAAGCACAAGGCAAAAATCTATTAAGAGGAATTCGACATTTTCAGAAGGTCGAGTTGCTGGAGAGAAAAAAAAAAAAAAAAAAAAAAAAAAAAAAAACTTTAAGGAATTATTTTGACTTTAAGCTCAATACTCTCAAGGTTATTACTGTACATAGCAATTTGACGAACAATAAACATGTTACTCCAGAAAATATTTTAGAATAATATTCCTGCATATATTCCTATGCAGAAGGATTCTCTCTGTCACCCATCCTAAATTATGTTCACTTTTCCATTATTTGAGTTTATCTCCCGTTACGGAGGTGAGGGAAAATAATAGTTTTCAACAAACTGGACAACCTAAATACTTCAGTTTTTGGTACTAAAGTTTGATCGAAACTCATCTAGTGGTTTAGAAGGAGTTGAAAAGGAGTTCATTTTGCATAAGTCTTATGTAGACATGAACCCTGAAAAAAAAAGCTAATTCAAAAGCTTGCTATAAACTAGGTAATAAGAGCATTTTTTTAGTATCAACCACAACAAAATAGATCATTTCCTATGGGGGGAGAGAGAGAGAGAGAGAGAGAGAGAGAGAGAGAGAGATGTTAGTATTTTCTATAAAGAAATGTTAAATAATAGTCGCAGGCTATCTTCTGAAAAATAAAACTTTGGAAACATCTGAGAGAGAGAGAGAGAGAGAGAGAGAGAGAGAGAGAGAATGTTAGTATTTTCTATAAAGAAATGTTAAATAATAGTCGCAGGCTATCTTCTGAAAAATAAAACTTTGGAAACATATCTGAGAGAGAGAGAGAGAGAGAGAGAGAGAGAGAGAGATGTTAGTATTTTCTATAAAGAAATGTTAAATAATAGTCGCAGGCTATCTTCTGAAAAATAAAACTTTGGAAACATAAGAGAGAGAGAGAGAGAGAGAGAGAGAGAGAGAGAGAGAATGTTAGTATTTTCTATAAAGAAATGTTAAATAATAGTCGCAGGCTATCTTCTGAAAAATAAAACTTTGGAAACATAAGAGAGAGAGAGAGAGAGAGAGAGAGAGAGAGAGAGAATGTTAGTATTTTCTATAAAGAAATGTTAAATAATAGTCGCAGGCTATCTTCTGAAAAATAAAACTTTGGAAACATAAGAGAGAGAGAGAGAGAGAGAGAGAGAGAGAGAGAGAATGTTAGTATTTTCTATAAAGAAATGTTAAATAATAGTCGCAGGCTATCTTCTGAAAAATAAAACTTTGGAAACATAAGAGAGAGAGAGAGAGAGAGAGAGAGAGAGAGAGAGAGAATGTTAGTATTTTCTATAAAGAAATGTTAAATAATAGTCGCAGGCTATCTTCTGAAAAATAAAACTTTGGAAACATAAGAGAGAGAGAGAGAGAGAGAGAGAGAGAGAGAGAGAGAGAATGTTAGTATTTTCTATAAAGAAATGTTAAATAATAGTCGCAGGCTATCTTCCGAAAAATAAAACTTTGGAAACATAAGAGAGAGAGAGAGAGAGAGAGAGAGAGAGAGAGAGAATGTTAGTATTTTCTATAAAGAAATGTTAAATAATAGTCGCAGGCTATCTTCTGAAAAATAAAACTTTGGAAACATAAGAGAGAGAGAGAGAGAGAGAGAGAGAGAGAGAGAGAGAGATGTTAGTATTTTCTATAAAGTAATGTTAAATAATAGTCGCAGGCTATCTTCTGAAAAATAAAACTTTGGAAACATATCCCAAGACAAAAGAGCTAAAAAGTTTCGAACACAATCTTCTTGTTTCGCAACTTTCTCGCTCAAGTTTCCAGATGATTTTCTTTTCTACGAGGTAAATCCGAAGCACAAAAATGAAAGCTGGCCTGATAAGCAAATATTTTTACGATATTAAATGAACCACTAAACTAATATATATTTTCTGGATTACTACGTAGATACCATTAAAAACAAATTATGAAATCGTGTAATAAACAATAAAATAAATTTAAAAAATTAATGAAAATGCTAGGGGAGGCCAGTTCAAATATTCCAAGAACAAAATTAAATCATTTCAGTTACCAATCCATCAAATCAGATAAATTATAAAAAAAAAAGAAAAAAAAAACATTCCGGTAATCTAAGAAAGGGGCAACTATAATCAAATATAAAATTATCTTCTACAAAACTATTTTGCATCGATGATGATATAAGATAATTTTCTCGCAGATCTTCAAAACCAGTTACCTACAATGAAGATGTTATCTCATTGTTTTGGCTTATCTGTAAATCATATTGGAAAGAGTACTTGAAAAAAATTAATATTTTAAAGATTTATTACAAGGAACAATAGATAAGATTATAGTAAGAATCCACATTTGCATCTGGATCATGGAATACTCTATGACAAATGTGAAATATGTACTTCAAGAAAACAACTCACTGATTTCTATATAAGAAAACGGGGCTTATCCAAAGTATATGGGTAACTACTCTATGCTAATCATTTCACTGGAATCAGGCAAAACACAACTACAGAGAGTATGTTATTTTTAGATGCAAATTGTCCTATGAATCAAAGTATGACGTCCATATCAAGGAAATGAATTTTCACTTTTATTATAATAATAATAATAATAATAATAATAATAATAATAAAATATCTTTGAACGTAAATAACGAATGAATGCAATTGCAACTGACACTCCAGTAATTCATCCTTGATTTTCTTCTTAGTAAACAATAAAATCATGGAATGGCATTACCAATTCATGAACAGATTATCCTATAAATCTAGGAAGGCGACGGTTATCCGAAATTAATTTGAGTGATGTTAAAAGCAAAACCCAATTCCGATGTAATTCACCAAATTTTGAACACTTGTTATTGGAGTTGAAGGAAAAGAGAATACATTGTGCATTGACGCTTCGTGATATGTTTACTTATTTTTTTATTTTCTTCAAAAGTTCAAACGTGCAGCGAATGTCTTCTTGTTGAACAGGCTGAAATACGTGTCTCTTTTTATAGATTTTTTTTTTATGAAATATTTATTTTAATGTCGCTACTGTTCTTAAAATATTTTATCTTAATTGTTCATTGCTTCTCTTGCAGTTTATTTCCTTATTTCCTTTCCTCACTGGGATATTTTTCCCTGTTGGAGCCTTGGGCTTATAGCATCCTTCTTTTCCAACTAGGGTTGTAGTTTAGCTAATAATAACAATAACAATAAAAAGGATGATAATGATGAATATAGCGTTTGATGAGAAATAATCTAAGCAATTCAAAAAAGGCATTTGTAATCAACTTTTTTTTTTCTTTTCAAATAGAATTTGCTTAAATGCAAATGCACAACAAAATATTGTTCGGACCAAACTCAAAACATCACCATCAAATTCAATAAGACGCCAAGACATCATAAGAAAATTAGCGTTCGCTGTTACCAATCTAATATTGACAGGCGCTGGCGATTTCTTACTGCCAATCAAGTGAGAGCATTTCATTCCACACAATTCCAATTCCCATTCCAGTTGGAATAGAAGGGGAGACGAGACACCAGCAGCGATGTGATGTCACTAAACCAGGAAAACAGCATCTGGTCAAATTCTGATATTCCCTCAATATGCATTTAAGTATATTTATTGTTTATATATATATATAATATATATATATATATATATATATATATTGTTTATATATATAATATATATATATATATTGTTTATATATATATATATATATATATATATATATATAAAATGATTATTGTTTTGATTTCTAAAATATCTTGCCATGTCATAGCATCTCAGGGTGTCTTTAGCATCAATGAAATTCAAAAGTCTTTAGCATCAATGAAATTCAAAGGTTACAGAAGGATGTGAATATTTCTAACTCACACCAAACGTTTAACTGGTCTCCATAAAGCAATAGAACAGTTGGAAGAGACAGACCTACATTGCTGATGACTATGAAGTGTGAAGTAGGAGATGATGAATGGAGTATTGAATTAAAAGCTCAAGATAGAGACAACTGGCGTAAGATGCGATTTTGATGATGATGATGATACCTATTAATACCTATGGCCATTTCCGATCCCATGTTCTAAAATTCAAAGAAGTATAAGATACAGAGCAATG
The DNA here is from genome assembly GCF_036898095.1 of Palaemon carinicauda. NCBI lineage: Eukaryota > Metazoa > Arthropoda > Malacostraca > Decapoda > Palaemonidae > Palaemon > Palaemon carinicauda. The sequence continues at coordinate 35,496,350 of NC_090744.1, forward strand.
TCTTATAAGAGCTCCACAATAAATTTCAAAGAGTGAAAAATACAGCCCTGAACTTACTAAAAATCCCTATTCATAGGAAAGGAAGTTAATACATTCACTTTTTTATCTGACTTTAGGGCTTTATGGAACGTAATGCTAAAAACTGAAGTGTTCCTTTTATCATTGCATGGAATACTGTATCAGTTTGCGTATAAAATACGACAAACTCCTATCTATAATAATAAGGCTCAATATCGATAAAACTAGAGGGGCACTCAGTAGAGCGAAGACCTCCTCTGCGGCAACATATTTCTCGACCTTTTGCTCGACCGTGACCTTGAACTTTGATCTTGACCTTCCAAAATTTAATCCTTTCCAGTTTTTTACATTATTATTATTATTATTATTATTATTATTATTATTACTAGCCAAGCTACAACCCTATTTGGAAAAGCAAGATGCTATAAGCCCAAGGGCTCCAACAGGGAAAAATAGCCCAGTGAGGAAAGGAAATGAAGAAATAAATAAATGATGAGAATAAATTAACAATATATCATTCTAAAAACAGTAACAGCGTCAAGTCAAAGCAGATAAACGATTAAAATTGTGACCAGGAATCTGTTAACCAAAAACACACACACACAGAAACAAACAGGGGGTAAAACATAACCTCCTTTCTATCAATCACAAATTTTCAATAATATTCTGAAATAACATCAATAACATGCATTATGTCCATAGCAATGATACTCCAGTCTAGATTTCTATGTCAAAGTAAGTGCATTCCAACCAAAAAATCTGAATTATTTCATCTTTTCAAAGTGTCTAAAACAACGAAATTTTACCAAATCAGATGAAAAAAACACATGTCTAAATTAAAATAAGATAGCAAACTAATCAAATAGGAACAAAATTGCATGCAATACAACTACACCAAAAGCTTATTCCAAAATTCACAGGAATAGACAGTCTATCTTTATCCAACACTAAAAGACGGAAGAAGTCTAAGCCATTCCATACGGCGATTATCCCATAAATCCAAAAAGGATGACGGGAATCCGAAATTAATGGGAGGGCGAGCGAGGCAAAAATCGATGCATGTGGAATTAACTCGACATTTTCCGAAATCCGATACACATCGCAGTCTGAAGGAAGCTGAAGCCACCAGTCTCCTCAGTATATCTCTCCCACGGTCACGTCTTTCGCTGATTAGCATTATTTGTTTCTTGCTTCCTGTTCCTGAGTCCGTGACAAATAAGCGAGTGACGTCATAATACTCGAAGTAGAGCCTTTTGCCTTTACAATTATTCTCCTGTTGCTGCATCAGGCCATTTAAATTGTTATATTTCTATTGAAGAGTTGGTGTGATTTATATCAAATAATTTAAATCGATTTAAATCTGAGTAATAAATCAGGATTTAAATCAAAATTAAATATATTAAATTCAAAATTATCTAAGTGTTATACCAATTACCATGACCGAAATATCACCTGATTTAATTATATATATATATATATATATATATATATATATATATATATATATATATATATATACATAAATATATATATACATATATATACATATATATACATATACATATATATACATATACATATATATTTATATATATATATATATATATATATATATACATATACACATACATATATATACATATATATATATACATATATATATACATATACATATACATATACATATGTATATTTATATATATATATACTTATACATATATATATATATATATATATATATATATATATATATATATATATATATACACACACACACACACATATATATATATATATATACACATATATACATATATATATATATATATATATATATATATATATACACATATATGAAGGAAGAAGGAAGAAAACGTGATGTAGTTAAGGGAAAGTATGGGAGATAAGTCTTGTTCTGCAATGATACTGTTCTTGTCCTGTAGCAAGTCAGGCACCAGTGAACTACTGCAATCTCTTTCAAGAAAAATATTCAAAAGCATAAAAAGTGAAGGGTCTTTTTGTTGATAACAAAAAATTCAGTTGTGAAGTTTAATCATCTTAATTCTTTTTTTTAATGCGAAGTAACAGAAGTTTCTTAATAATACAATCCAAAATTGAAAATATATAAATGGACAAGAAAGTAATTTTCTTCAGTATGTATCAGACAGGGATGCAGTGTGAGTAGATTAACTTTTCCCGTACTATAACCATCTTGGGTAATGCAAATTAAACTATGGTTTCGAATAACATTGATCAAGTTTAATACTAGAAAATACATTCATAAGACAAACAAAGAATCAGCAGTAGCAAATAAGTTATATTGAAAAAAAAATAAAAAAAATCATTGAATAAACAATATTAAAAAAAAAAATGATTTAAATTAGACAAACCTACTTTTTATTTAAAAAATCTATGAGTTGTTTTACCCTTATTCTAACAAGAGAATTCGTAAAATACCATTAAATTATATACATTCATAGTAACCAAATATCAAAATCAACTTCATGGACTAGAATCATAAGTATCATTATTATTATCAACATCATTATCATTATTGTTGCTATCATTATATTATTTTGAGAAACCGTAAGAAATGAGCCATTACTTTGCAAACCAATATTCCACAGACAGAACGACCGTAAGCGTTGAGGAAGTCTTAAGGCCCGGTCACACCGCCCGAACGTTGCTGGAGCGTTCCTTGAACGGTAGGGAGGTGGACCAAACCCTCGAAAACTCAATTTAACGTTTTTACGTTTGGTCTTTATTAGGCTGCTGAACGTAGCAAATCCTTGCATATTTCCTGAGTTTTCTTACACCTATATTATGGAAGTTGCTAATTTATGCAATAAGGGTATTGGTATACAGGATGTAGAAAAGCGTAGCGGAGTGATATTACAGTCACCAACCTGTATAAAATAATAACAAAGTAGGGTAAAAATTACGGTCACTGTATCTTGATTAAAATTACGTTTTTTTTTAACAGTTTATTAAAAAAAAAAAAGGACAAACTTTTCGACATCCTGTATACCAATACCCTTATTGCATAAATTAGTAACTTCCATAATAGAGGTGTAAGAAAACTCAGGAAATATGCATGTATTTGCTACGTTCAGCAGCCTAATAAAGACCAAACGTAAAAACGTTAAATTAAATTTTCGAGGGTGTGCTCCACCTCCCTACCGTTCAAGGAACGCTCCAGCAACGATCGGGCGGTGTGACCGGGCCTTTAGGCTCGTTATCCTAAAAGGTCTTCATAAAGAAAAATCGTAGACATCTATGGACTCAAAATTATAGTAACAGAAACGTCGTTGAAAATTAACAATGACATCGTCAGCAGTTTATGACCCTATTGATACCAAAAGTGTTCTGCAATTATCTATAACGGGATATGTTTTAAAGGGGAAAAAATTAAGATGATCTAGTTTTAAACTGTGTATTTAGTCTATGTATATACTGTATGTATGATACATATAAAACTATTTATCGAATAAATAATGCTACACCCATGTGCGAGAAATAACTGATTTTAACGTACCACATGAAAAATCAAAACAGAATCAACACAAAATAAGACAATCCAGGATCAGAAAAAAACCACCCATCTTTCCGATACTTAAGCGTCTCCATAGAAACATTACCGGAACAAAAAAAGGAACAGATATCTAAAAGAAAGGACATTAGTCTTCAAAGCACATTTTGTACAGAATCAAAGGAAAACGTTGATAAAATTGATTAGATGATTCTAAGCTTTCGTATGAATTTCGCCTTGAATAAATTCGACAGTTCTTATCACAGTCATCTAAAATTAGAAACACAAATGGGCAATGATGATGATTATGAAAGTAAATTAAAAAGACTAATCTGTGCCACTGTGATGCAGTTCCTTACCCACCCACCCCTTTCCCACTAATAGCAGATAAGAGATGATATATCAACGAGCAGGTCCATTAAGGAGCAATAAATGGCTTGATGCAATAAATGGAATACTTTCGAATGCTCATCAACATACCTCAAGAGTTCAGACGGGCAGGGCCAGGATATATCAATCTGTCAAACAGTTCAACTATGATCAAATTGATC
>NC_090744.1:35510447-35515422 GCF_036898095.1 Palaemon carinicauda
GCAACTGTGAACCAGGACTATTGCGTACCATACCGGGTAATTGTGAAACAGGACTATTGCGTACCGAGCAACTGTGAACCAGGACTATTGCGTACCATACCGGGTAATTGTGAAACAGGACTATTGCGTACCGGGCAACTGTGAACCAGGACTATTGCGTACCGGGCAACTGTGAACCAGGACTATTGCGTACCATACCGGGCAATTGTAAACCGGGACTATTGTGTACCATACCGGGCAATTTTGAACCAAAGCTACTGCATACCAGGCAACTGTGAACCAGGATTACTACGTACCGGGCAACTGTGAACCAGGACTCATGCGTACCAGCAACTCTGAACCAGGACTATTGCGTACCGGGCAACTCTGAACCAGGACGATTGCATACCGGGCAACTGTAAACCAGGACTATTGCGTACTGGGCAATGGATGAGCCCGGTCTATTGCATGCCGGGCAACTGTGAACCAGGGCTATTGCGTAATGGGCAACTGTGAACCAGGACTATTGCGTACTGGGCAACAGTGAACCCGGTCTATTGCGTACTGGGCAACAGTGAACCCGGTCTATTGCGTACCAGGCAACTGTGAACCAGGACTATTGTGTTCCGGGCAACTGTGAATCAGAACTATTACGTTTCAGGCAACTGTGAACCAGGACTAGTACGTACCGGGCAACTGTGAACCCGGACTATTGCGTACCGGATAACTGTGAATCAGGAGTATTACGTACCGGGCAATTATGAACCAGGACTGTTGCGTACCAGACAATTGTGATCCAGGACTATTGAGTATTGGGCAATTGTGAACCAGGACTTCTGCAAACCGGCAATTGTGAACCAGGGCAACTGTGTACTGGGCAATTGTGAACCCAGACTATTGCGTACCAGGTAATTTTGAACCAGAACTAATGTGTATCATACCGAGCAATTGTGAACCAGGACTATTATGTACCGGACAATTGTGAACCTAGACCATTGCATACCGGGCAATTGTGAACCAGGACTATTGCATACTGGGCAACTGTGAACCAGGACCATTGCATAATGGGCAATTGTGAACCAAGACTATTGTGTACCGAGTAATTGTAAACCAGGACTATTGCGCACTGGGAAATTGTGATCCAGGACTATTACATATGAGGCAATTGTGAACCAGGAATATTGTATACTGGGCTATTGTAAACCAGGACCATTGCATACTGGGCAATGGTGAACCAGGACTACTGCATACCAGGCAACTGTGAGCCAGGACCATTGCTTACAGGGCAATTGTTAACCTGGACCACTGCGTACTGGGCAATTGTGAACCAGTGCTATTGCATACCGGGAAATTGTGAACCCGACTATTACATACCGGAAAATTGTGAACCAGGACTATTGCGTATCGAGTAATTGTGAACCAGGACTATTGCATACTGGGCAATTGTGAACCAGGACTATTGCGTACTGGGCAATTGTGAACCAGGAGTACTGCAAACCAGGCAAGTGTAAACCAGGACTATTGCGTACCGGGCAATTGTGAACAAGGACTATTGCGTAATGGGCCATTATGAACCAGGACTACTGTATACTGTGCAATTGTGAACCAGGACCATTGTGTAACGGGAATTTTGAACTAGAACCATTGCACACTGAACAATTGTGAACCAGGACTATTGTGAACCAAGACTATTGCGTACTGGGAAACTGTGAACCAAGACTATTGCATACTGGGAAACTGTGAACCAGGACTATTGCATACCAGGCAACTGTGAACCTGAACTATGGTGTACCGGGCAATTATGAACCAGGACTATTGCATACCGAGGAATTATGAACCCCAACTTGCTTACCCGGTAATTATGAACCAGCACTATTGCATAATGGGCAACTGTGATCCTGGTCTATTACAAATCGGGCAATTGTGAGCCTGGACTTTTGCGTACCTTTAAGTTTTTATTATTTCATATATATCTATCGCCATACTAAATATAGCATGAATATATACAAGTACATCTTTTATTATTCAAATGATTTTATTCCCCTGTTTTGTACATTTCAAAAACTTATATTACCTTTTATGTTTTTTTAAATCATATAGTTATGTTTTTTCTAACAACCTAAAAGATTAAAATATTCTTTTCAATTTCTATATTTTTTTTAACATATAATCACTTCCAATCATATATCTAAAAGGTACGCATATCATGAGCTACCCTTAGTAATAATGAAAAATTGTTTTCATTATTTTATTGATTAATCAATGACTCGAGGCAAATGTTGACCTTTTTATGTCTTGGCTGAACAGAAACTTCTCTTTGATAGTCTGTTATCTTATCTTTTTCTTTGTCACAGCTACTTCTTTCTTTAGAGCACCACTTAATATCCAAATAGATGGGTGATGACACGTTATAGCATTTTAAATTGAATTATGACATTTTTTTTAATTATCCTCAGACTTTGGCAAATCGTTAACTGTTCGGTTAAGAGCAATCCATGATGCAATGAAGAATGTTAGTTGAATCCTATGTGCACTCAGACGATTTGCTTGACCACTGCATGTAGCTTCAAAATAGGCGATGAATTTTGGCGTTAGGCCACCATCATCATTTAATTCTAAGTAGTTTTCTATTACATCTGGTACTGGGAAAATATACTAATGCAGAGAAACACCTTATTTCAAATCAAACTCCTGGTGCTTGCAATAAAGCTGTCATAAACCAAGGTCACATATCTTAAAAATAAATTGTGACAAATGGAAAAGACAGGAGGTAATTGTTGCATTGGGAAATATTTCTAAAATACTCCTTCTCAACCCTCGTTCAAAATCCTTTAGTAATGATGTGGGATTAAGTTGAGAACGTAGCTGAAACTAATTGCTGACTAGTCAGTCGTACGTTTCTTCAGTCTTACTGCAAATCCGAGCAAATGACCGAGAATACTGAATGCATCCTTTATGATATAAATGCAGTCAAGCTGGTAGTGTATTTGTGGGCAAATTTTTCAAGTCCTATGTTCGGTCAAGAAATTTAAGCTTTCTTCACTTGCAAAGATAAGAATTCTATTTTCGTCATGCCAGGATCGACAACAAGATTTGTCCACTCGGGAAAATACGATATTTCTCTTGGATTTCGAAATTATATCTCTGCTTTGGTATAGCTGGAGCATTTTGACGACGAACGACAAACATTCCTAACAATTATAGAAACAGAAGGCATTTCTGCCATGGAAAATTCGTCATGATTTGACAAGCGTTGTACCATTAAGATTTCTGGTTGTCTCTGGAGAGGATGTCACAGCTTCTTTTAGATTTAAAATTGATTCGTTTGTTTTGACTGCAGCCGCAGACGAACCATGACTATGATAATTAACTCATTTCGTCACTACTCTTGTTCTGCAGGATAGCATCGCATATCTAATCCCAGTGACATTCTTTTTATGGTAGTAAATAATATATCAAAGCAAACAGATTAGAAGTCAGAAAAAAAGTAAATATATTAATGAAAATAGTAAAATATAATACACCAGTAAAACAACAAGAAACTCAGCTTAGTACTTCACCGATAAATCCACGCAATGTTTGAATAAGCCAAAGTCCAAAGGGAAACTGAGGTTGGACTCATTTAAAGAACAAGTCTCTTTCGTTCTACAGAGAAATGGAAAACCGTAATTAATTATTTGTTCCGTAATTAGATAGATCAGCATTTCAGTGGCTTCGCACAGCAAATCTCATCTATATCACCATTTCTCTCTGCATAGCCCATCTTCAGATAGCTATTAGAGAATTGATCTAAATTCTGGTCCACCTCTCACCTTAAAAAAGATTTGGTAGAGGCAAATCTTTATTAAGAGACATAGCAGACTAGAAAAAGCCAGACTATTCCCCTCTGCATAGTCCATCTTTTAGAAGCCTATAAGAGAACTGATCTAGAACTACTGGTACACCTGTCACCTTGAAAAAGCTTTGCTACAAGCAAAGCTTTATCAAGAGACATAGCAGACTAGAAAAAGCTAGACCATTTCTCTCGGCATAGTTCATTTTCCAGATAAATATGCGAGAATAGATCTATAAACTGATCCACCTGTCACCTAAGAAAAAGATTTGGTACAAGCAAATCTTTATCAAGAGACATAGCAGACAAGAAAAAGCTAGACCATTCCCCTCATACATACATGCAGAGAATGGTAAGTCTTTCTCCTTAATTTCATTTCAGTTGACTTAAAAGAAGACTACTCGACAGGAAAGGTAAACAAACCAAATAACTTCACTCTTGTTTCTTTAATTTACCCACAATTAATGAATACCTTTAACATGTTCATAGCAGCAACATTCACGAAAGCATTCTCAAATATTTATGAAGAATTACGACTTTATTTGAATAATTTGTATCTTATGAACAAACAAGTTTTTTTATTTCCTTTTCAAAATTGAGTCTTACGGTAAAACATTTAATTTAAATGACCAGAGTGATCTATTGGTTGCTTAGGGTATCAATGAAGGGTATATTATTATAATTATAATAATAATAATAACATACATACATACATACATATATATATATATTATATATATATATATATAAAACAGAAAAATGTCCAACAGAAATACATTCACCATGAATAAAAAATCCTGAAAACTTCTTATTGACCTATTTTGCCCTTGCAACAGACCCTTATCTTGTTGCTTATTTTAACAAAGTGGATTTCAGAGAGAGAGAGAGAGAGAGAGAGAGAGAGAGAGAGAGAGAGAGAGAGAGAGAGAGAGAGAATCTTCCATTGGGAGCAATATGTGGCAAAAAGAGGAAGGTCACTATGAACATACAAAACTTCACTGTTTGCGAATATATATTTTGGAGGGAGACTCCAGTTGTTGCAACATCTCCAGAGATCAAGAACATCAATGAGGTCCAGCAACATCTTTAAGGATCGTGACTTCCAATACCTCGTGATAACAAGGAATTCGGTGACTGACCTCTACACCAGTCAGCGACCTAGAT
>NC_090744.1:35520922-35533422 GCF_036898095.1 Palaemon carinicauda
GCATCTCTCCTATTCCGCTTCCAGTGTGTATCTGATGAAGCCGGTAGCGCCCTCTTTATTCCTTGTAGCGATATACTAGGTGTTACAGATACTGTACTATAGGGAGGGGTCAACAGGCCCTTTTACAATAAAAGGAAGGGCGGGTCCATCAGGACGACATGGCTACCTCACCCAAAAATAGATTTTTTGCTTCGCTCAAAATCCGTTTTTTGAGCTAAGGCCATGTTGTCCCGATGGAAGTTTACCAGAGCATTACTGTATCTGTGGATTCTCAATCAGTGCCGTACTCTCAAGAAAGTATTTTCCTGGTCCGTCTAGACCTAGAGACCTATGATGTTACCGTCATACATCATTTCATCTAAGCATGAACTATGTTAGTGCTTCCTGCCCCCTACAGGGAAGAGTAGTACTAGACTCTGGAAAAAGTCTCGAGGAGTACATAAAAATTTATGGATGACAAAATGACAAGCTTGTATAGTGGCCTCGCCTCTATACAATATGAAGCAAAGTTTGTATAAGAGTCACCAATGTCAGAATGAATTTGTGACACCTTCCCCAATGTGACTACTCTTATAAACTATTGGATAATGGTTGTATCCGCATAGAAACAAATTTTGCCTCTTTGCCACCAACCCGTTAGGGTACCACGTCAACCCTTCCAAGGAAGGGTTAGAGTGAGTGGACTTTTGCTTGAATCAGGGAACAGTCTTGAAAGACATACCATGATAAAAATATCCATATTTTAATCTTAATGCTCAGTACATTTCTAATAAAATGAGTGTGGGCGAATAAGACGCAGGGTTCACTATGAAGTAGTTTATTAAAATTTAATAAACGTACATATCAGATCAACATTTATAAAATTTATAAAATGTGGATGATATGCGTAAAAGCATAAAGGAAACCAGTCAACAGAAAATATTGTTTCATCCACTAGGAAACAGATTTGCCACTTCAATTGAATTATTAATAATAATGATATAGTCTGTATACTGTTTACATACACTAGCGTAAAAAAAGCTTGGCACAAGTGTCCGTATATGCTATAGATTACCGACGTCAATGGAACAGTTCGTAAGGACACTTTCGTGGCCTATCGCTCGGCGTGTAGTAACATACAGTGACTACATGCTCACCCTCTTAATTAATTGTCCCAAATTAATTACACTGTTCCTCGCAGACTTAAAACAGAAGATTAAAGAATTCTACCTGCTGCTACCACAAAGCTCATAAGTTGCTCCACTTGCTTTGCATAGTACATAAAGAACGCCTTGGATGACTACCAGCCGGTGTGCAAACAAGGATGTTCAAAGTCCATATAATTAAGGAAATTTTATGGAAGAGGCAACTTTCCTCGGATCATGACTAACAGGTGTACTGTCTGGATCCGTTCTGCGAATAACACGGGTGAATTTCGCCCATAGTTATAGATAACTTTGAAACCAATTAAATCTTTCTCTCAAGAGTGAGAGAAAACAAACTCAGATCTGTTAAACAATTACCAGTTCCTTTTGTAACAAATCCACACCAATGTTGAGAGGAGGATTGACTTTTCTCACACGATCATTAAGTTAATCTATCAGGATATGAAGAAAATTAAATAAATCTAGTTTCTCTCTCTCTCTCTCTCTCTCTCTCTCTCTCTCTCTCTCTCTCTCACGGCGTCAATGACCTTAGATGTAAGTATGCCAGAAAACTTTAAACTAATCAATCTCTCTCTCTCTCTCTCTCTCTCTCTCTCTCTCTCTCTCTCTCTCTCTCTCTCTCTCTCATAAAGGAGGACGGGTGTAGAACTAACATGGCCTAGATAACTAATAAGTCGGATGAATAATTAAACAACTTCTCAACATAAAAAGAAAATTAAACTAATAGAATTGACCAATCCTATTCTCTCTCTCTCTCTCTCTCTCTCTCTCTCTCTCTCTCTCTCTCTCTCTCTCTCTCTCATAAAGGGGGACGGGTGTAGAACTAACATGGCCTAGGTAACTAATAAGTCGGATGAATAATTAAACAACTTCTCAACATGAAAAGAAAATTAAACCAATAGAATTGACCAATCCTATTCTCTCTCTCTCTCTCTCTCTCTCTCTCTCTCTCTCTCTCTCTCTCTCATAAACAGGAATATATAGAGACAAAGGTGACCCTCAAATCACCGATCCTTAGGGGAACCAAAATTATACCATAACCGCCCAGTTAAACCCAAACTAACCCTACCACAGCCCTTTCCTAGTCACGCCATACGCCCACGCTCACGTCCTACGCCCACGCTCACGTCCTACGCCCTCATCAACTCCCAATTCAAACTCTTCCGAAGGGAGACGTTTGTTTTTCTGCCATTATATCCTCGTCGAGACCGAACTGTGGGAGGTCATCCCTCCACTGCAGGCAACAGGTCTAATTACAAGAAAGGGAAATAAATAAGATCGAGAGTTTAAATATTGATAAAAATAAAATAAAATCTTTAATGAAAAAAAAAAAAATATTGAAAAAAACCGAAGATCTAACAATTAAAAAAAATGGCTAAAAAAACTCCAGCATGATCTAATCATTATTGAAGAAATGTAAATAAACAGCATAAAAAAAGGTAATTGAAAGTAGTGAATAGGCTATGGTAAATTCTCATTTGCACCAAGTATGAATTTTACCTCACTATGCAAAAAAGCATCGTTAGTAGAGTATGAATTCCAAACATGAAGTTAAGGCTAAGTTTGATTCCTATTTGATATTTGACCTTAAAGTGAGACCTAGAACTTGATGTCACTTAACAAAATGACTTCATTGGTGAAGCAACCATTCAAATGCAAGATGGCTAAAATGTCAGGGTTTAGGTCAAACTCTTTCTCTTCGACACTGAACTCAAGTAAGATAATGATAATTAAATCCAGAAAATGTAATATTGAATTCCTATCAACCATGGTAATATACAGTATTTGAGATCTGTATCGTCGATATAATCAAAATTAATGTTTTTAAAAACTTAGCAAGGGAACGTACATCCACAGGCCTACTGTTCAATCACTTTAAGCTATAACCCTTGTTGGAGAAGCACGATGCTATAAGCCCAGGGGCCCCAACAGGGAGAATAGCCCAGTGAGGAAAGGGAACAGGGAAAAATTAAATATTTTAAAGAATAGTAACATTAAAATAAATATTTCCTATATAAACTATAAAAGCATTAATAAAACAAGAAGAAGAAAAAGTAGATAGAATACTATGCCCGAGTGTACCCTCAAGCAAGAGAACTCTAACCCAAGACAGTGGAAGACCATGGTACAGAGGCTATGGCACTACCCAAGACTAGAGAACAATGGTTTGATTTTGTAGTGTCCTCCTAGAAGAGCTGCTTACCATAGCTAGAGAGTCTCTTCTACCCTTACCAAGAGAAAAGTAGCCACTGAACAATTACAGTACAGTAGTTAACCACTTCGGTGAAGAAGAATAGTTTGGTAATCTCAGTGTTGTCAGGTGTATGAGGACAGAGGAGAATCTGCAAAGAATAGGCCAGACTATTCGGTGTCTGTGTAGGCAAATGGAAAGAACTGTAACCAGAGAGAAGGATCCAATGTAGTACTACTGTCTGGCCAGTCAAAGGACTCCATAACTCTCTAGCGGTAGTATGTCAACGGGCGGCTGGTGCCATGGCCAATCTACTACCTACAATTCTTTTTAGCGAGGCAGATTTTTACAAACGTGCAGGGGTGCCATTTTAGCTCGGAAAAGTTTCCTGATCGCTGATTGGTTGTACAAGATAATTCTAACCAATCAGATAGCGGGAAACTTTTCCGAGCTAAAAGGGCACCGCTGCGAGTCAGTGCAAATGCGCCTCATTAAAAAAAAATTATTATAGATGCCCGACTTGTCTATCCCTAAAAGAACTTTATCACAGGCAGGACGATGTGGTTGCTTGTTTGTGTCCATTCGAAGCTTACATTGTGTTTTATTTGTTTGTTTATTTATGAATAAATAAGTAGTTTGTTTAAGTTTACTATCTATGCAACTGATTTTTTAAAAAAATATACATAACTGTACTACGCTACTGGGTAGTACAGTGGTAACATGTTCGCCTAGCATTTGCATGGCAGCAGATCGATCCAAGGCCGTGAGTTTAAGTTGTTTACTGGGGAGGCCAATGCTGTGGTTGGGCACCACAGTGGTTGTTGGGCTTGACAGGCTAACGTTCTGGTCAGCATCTATTCTGATGAAACTGGAATCGAACCCAGACACCTTTAATTTACATAATATTTGGTAATTACCAAACGCTACACTAAATTATAATGATTTATCAATAAAATTAAAGAATTAACAAAAACTGAATTATATTCTTTATAAAATTTAAGAATTAACAAACACTTACTATAATGATCTGTATTCTATAAAAATCTAAGAATATACCAAATGACTATAATTCACAGCTGTACTCAAAAACCCACTCATGAATAAATGACAATCATTGTTCCCCATAAAACGAGACACTCAAGGTAAACAAACTTTACCTAACTAAGCTTTGATATCTATTGCCTAACTAGGCTCCGATATCTAAATCTCTAACTAAACCTCCAGGCAATTAAGCTTATTTGTCTAAATGTTTACACGTGATAGCTTATCTTACTAAATCCCTATCAACTTAAAATCCCAGCTAATCCTTTCACGGATGCCGAGGAAACAGCTAATAAAACATCCCATTCATTTCGCAACATTCTGGATTAGTATTCGTTGGCAGACCTTCAAAATCATAAACAAGTCTAATTGATGACGCATTTGTTCCGAAGGTGAGGTGTGACGCAGAGGTTCTGTGGAATTCCTCGACAAATAATGGCGACCCAACAAGAATTTCTTAACAAATCGACGTCATAGCAACAGCTAATCAGGGCCATTTCGTTGCACATTTTCTCTCTATATATATTCATATTCTTTAAGGAATCTGTTGTTGTTATTATCATTATTATTATTATTATTATCATTATTATTATTATTACTTGCTAAGCTACAACCCAAGTTGGAAAAGCATGATGCTATAAACCCAGGGGCTCTAACAGGGAAAATAGCCCAGTGAGAAAAGGAAACAAGGAAAAATAAAATATCTTAGGAACAGTAACAACATTAAAATGAATATTTCCGAAATAAACTACAGTATTAAGAGCAATAACATAGGATAATGTGCCCGAGTGTACCCTCAAGCAAGAAACCCTAACCCAAGACAGTGGAAAACCATGGTACAGAGGCTATGGCACTACTCAAGACTAGAGAACAATGGTTTGATTTTGGAGTGGCCTCCTCCTAGAAGAGCTGCTTGCCATAGCTAAAGAGTCTCCTTTACCGTTACCACAAAGAACAATTACAGTGTAGTAGTTAACTCCTCGGGTGAAGAAGAATTGTTTGATAATCACAGTGTTGTAAATTGTATGAGAACAGAGGAGAATCTGTAAAGAATAGGCCAGACTATTCGGTGTATGTGTAGGCAACGGGGAAAATGAACCATAACCAGAAAGAAGGATCCAATGTAGTACTGTCTGACCAGTCAAAGAATTCCCATAACTCTTTAGCAGTAGCATCTCAACGGGTGGCTGGTGCCCTGGCCAACCTACTACCTTTAGGACCTTTAATTCAATACAAATTTAAAGTACGAAGACCAAGTCATGTAAAGTTTTATTATTAAACAGAATTCAGTTTTTTTCATGCAAACTCCACATAATGTATTTGAATATATTCTCTCTTGAAAGTGAGATACTTACTCTTTAAGTGAACTAGGGCGTGTTTTATTTGGTTTAATGACATAAGTAAGCTTACATACAGCAAATGAAATAAATAAGTGTCACTACAACATATACTTAATATGGTTAAAGCATCATAAATGAAGAAGGACATACAGAGATACAAATGATTAAGTGTATATGCCATTAGCATCATCTGCTGTGTTGTCATTTTAGGGTGTATTTGGTCATTCGGCTTCCAAAATATACCAGCTAGTTTAGGTAGTAAAACCAGAGTGGTAAAACTATAGAAGCAACTCGAGCATTTTATTACAATACTCTGCCTAAGCATGTATTCTCTACCTGCTTTCTTCAAGTGTCGTATTCAACATCTGTCACCAATATTCTGACATCAAGAAATTAACTATTGCTCCGATGCATGTGTTTCTAGGCTATGACCTTCTTAACTGCCAAAATTTAGCTCATTGTGATGTAATTACGAGGTAAAAATAACAAAAATCGACATCAACTGCCATGATTCTCAACCGTACTGTGAGATTATGGCCTGTGCCCCATGTAATTGCATATGTTTTGGTCTGCCAAAACAGATGCAGTCCGACTGTGCCAACCATCATCTGTATCGCCAAGTTAATGCGACCATCACAAAGCACTCTTCGCTGAGCATAAAACGCAACGCCAGTCACAAGGGATAATTAGTCTTAAACGACCTAGTGTAACCTACATATAGCCACAAAGCTCTTCCATTAGCTAATTTCCTAGTTGTTATCCTCACTCTACACTTTGTTCTTCAGAATGCCACACAATCCTCAAGCCAAAGGCCTACGAACAAGGCATCAGATGCTAAGAAAATGAAGATTAGCTAACAGGACACCTCCCTTCAAGATGTCTCTTCCTCTTCTTCATGAGCCGTCTAGTGCTCTTATTCCTCTGCTTCTGCATATTTTGATCCCAGTCAAGATTACCTTGCTCTCGCCCATGAAGAAAGCTATTCGTCAATGACAACGAGCCCGACCAAACCCGGGGTTACCATCGATCTAGGAGATGATATGAAGATTATGTCTTAGAACGAGCCACTCTATGGTGATGACGAGAACAACATTTCTTTGTTGGATGTAGAGAAGGATGACAATGGGAACATCGTACAGACGTGGAGGAGGAAGTCATTTTTTCCTCCTGACTGATGTGTAAGAACGGATGTTGGGGAGAGTGGTTGCAGGAATACCCATATTATTTTTATGACAGAAGACTCCTTGAATTCAAGGAGGTCGCTAAGAAAACATGACTTCTATGTGAGATGACCTATTTCCTTGAACTGACCTTGATAGGAGTGCAGCTCAGTACCTAGTTGCATTTGTGGGCAGCTCAAGAAAGAGAAAAGGGCAAGCAGCAGAAAAGACTTGACACAAAGGGGAAATGGATTCTCTCGGCTTGTAAGCAAAATGTTAAACCCTGTATAGCTGAACAAACAAATATATTGTTCTCACAATTAACAATAAATTATCTTTTTTACAAAGTCCCCTGATACAGCCGCTTCCCATCCTGTTGAACATATACAGGTACTTTTGTTAAATTATCCTCCTGATCTTCCTCATTCTTAACTTGCTGAGGTCTCATCATAACTAATTTAATTTTGTGCAGCACACACTTGGCTAGCACCACAGACTTGATACAATCACAAAGAAGATTTATGGGTGTGTGAAACAATCTTAACCTGTGAGAAACAAACTTTTAATATTAATGTCATGATTAAATGTTATACAAAGAAAATTTCAAATATACGTTTAACTACTTTAAAATGTAACATCTATTTTAAGATTAAATAACGAAATAATCCGGAAAATTTCGACTAGTTTGCTAAAATCCCAAAGACATTCTCCACTGCATGTCTTGCCCTGTTCAGTCGATAGCTGAATATGTGGTTATCCGACAGTGTAGTGTTTGGTTTCATCATATACGTCTTGGCAGCATAAGCACTATCTCTAATAAAGAAATAGTCGACTGGGTGTTTACCTTCAGTTTCATTTGCAAAGCTTTCAGGACTAAGTAAGTTTGTTTCACATCTATCCAACATTTGTCTTACTTGAGACTTAGAAAAGACACCTCCATTGAACTCGGACACTGTGCTACCTGCATGCATGTATCAGAGCTTGTACTCAGTGTCTACAACTGCAAAGAGAATGACAGAGTATAAATTCTCAAAATTAGAAAAATGAGTCACCCCATAAGATGAGTTCTGGATACGAATGTTTCCCATCTATCGCTCCAAGTGTTATTGGGAAATTACACTGTTCCTAAAAATCACGATCTACCTCTTTCGATTCCTCTGGGGTACTGGGAACCTACATGACATCTCCAAGCACATGCACAATAGCCATACAAGTCTTAAAGCAGAATCCTGCAGATCATGTCGGGAGCCACCTGGAATTGGAAGGACAAGCTCTTGTAGGGTTACCCAGTTGCAATGTAACATAGGGTAACTCCAACACCTAGGCCTGGGTCAATGGGTCTACTTCGAAATATGAGGGTTTTTGATATGAAGGGTTTGGCTCGTTCGACTACTTCTTCGAAAAGTTCCACAGTAATCTCGGTAAAATTCCTGTGGTTCAGGATTCCCAAATGCCAATTCTTGTATCAAGTTATCACAGTGCCCTTTCTCCTTTCTGCATTGTAAGTTGAGTTGGACCCAGCAACTTGTTTTTTCCTCTTCTTCATACATTGTAGATCTTGCATGCCCGTAACTTCAAATGGGCCTCATGATATTCCAAAACTGACTTGACTAATTCAGGTTCTTGGGTAAGAAGTCTATCATATCCATGACACAATGTTAGAGGTAGCTCTTCATCAGAATGCAATTACGACAGGCATTTGCCTTGGTCTATTTGGAGGGTTGTATATATGTATGTTTTTGTGTGTATGTGAGGAAAGTGGTAGTGGGTGTTATATGGTGCTATATTTTTCTGTTCATTTAATTTACCAATCTGGGAATTTGATCGACATTTTAAAATGTACTTTTTCTTTTCTTTTTTACAACCATATTTAATAAATACTATCTTTTTGGGCGGAATTCATAGACTGATCGGCTGTAGAATGCTCTTCATACATTAAAATATTTTTGATGCTGATACAGTGATTTAGCAGACTGTGGTGACATCAACAATTCTGGTACCTTGAATTTTCTTTTCACGTTGTGTACCCATCCATTGCACCTGTGAATTTTATTAAGCAAATCTAGTTTTACCCTTGATGTTTAGTTAAACAAAATATTTATATGGTGAATATTTGAAGAGTAAATATGTTTATCTTAATCAAAAAATATATTACCGGAATTATGCATCAATTATAGTAACCTATATTTTATTTAAAAAACAAGATCACTCTAGTCGTACCAGAAAGACGTTCAATGTAATGAAAAATGCACAGCTATACATGTAGGTGGCAATAGTGTTAAAATTGCATGTTTTCATGACTTCATAAACCTTAATAGGTTTCACCACCGTCATCGTGTAATGTTTTCCGTAGGTCTAGTAATATATCAAATATCACATATCAAATAACAATCACGTAGATATCTACAACGATTACGGATTAGACACTATAGTAGATACACATGAACGTGCGGTATAATTCTAACTTGTTGTTGACCTGTTATTAATTATTATTTACTCAGCGTTTGCAACAGAATTGTTATTATAATATTGTAAATGTACAATATTCAGCGTTTTTTTTTTTTTTCAAATTCAATATCTTATCATCGTAAGAGTTAGATCCGCCACTCCGACTACTGTCAGTACCGGCGACCTCCAATCATATTTAACATTACCACCACTGTCATGACTATGTTTATTATTATTATTATTATTATTATTATTATTATTATTATTATTATTATTATTATTATTATTATTACTTGCTAAGCTACAACCCTAGTTGGAAAAGCTGGATGCTATAAGCCCAGGGGCTCCAACAGGGAAAATAGCTCAGTAAGTGTACCCTCAAGCAAGAGAACTCTAAACCAAGGCCGTGGAAGACTATGGCACAAAGGTTATGGTACTACCCAAGACTAGAGAACAAAGGTTTGATTTTGGAGTGTCCTTCTCCTAGAAGAGCTGCTTACCATAGCTCAAGAGTCTCTTCTACCCTTACCAAGAGGAAATTGGCCACTGAACAATTACAGTGCAGTAACCCCTTGAGTGAAGAAGAATTATTTAGTAATCTGTGTTGCCAGACGTATGAGGACAAACGAGAATATGTAAAGAATAGGCCAGACTATTCAGTGTGTGTGTAGGCAAAGGGAAAATGAACAGTAACCAGAGAGAAGGATCCAATGTAGTACTGTCTGGCCAGTCAAAAGACCCCATAACTCTCTAGCGGTAGTATCTCAACGGGTGGCTGGAGCCTTGGCCAACCTACTACCTACAAATGAAAATGACTCCATCATTAAAACTACAAAAACAAATCGTTCTAAATCTTCTTCTTTATTGGGAATTGTGAAAAATTACATTTGGGGGCTATTTCTATGTGAATTTGTGCAATTACATGCACAGCACCTACATCGTTGGTGCGTCCTACTAGCCATTTTTGTCATCCGGTTATACTTTGACGTATGGTGGCAGCACTAGCATCGCGATTACAATCCGCACATAGGCGATTACCGTCGGTGTTTTGTTGGTCAGTGGTTACTACCAGTTGTTGCAAGGATGTTGTTAATACAACATGGTGGTTGGCGCCATGGTGTCCCACGCAAACCACTGACATTTTTTCTTTATTTCCCAAGCTATAGGATAGAGGGCAATTATCATTAACCTAGGCCATTAGGACGGTCGCAGCTTTAGATAGCATATGACTGACTCTGGAATATGTCTGTTTTGCTCGGTTTGCTACAAAAGATTCACAACTCATTACCCACAGTGAACATCTCACTCTGGAAAGAATTTTCTTCACCACTAAGTCCCGATTTCATGTTAATACACTTCTAAAATAGAAAGATCTTGCACTGTAATTCCCGCTTAAATAAGCCCTTTTATAAATTTACATCTTCATAAATTTACAAGACTTAAGAGTCAGTAGGTGACAACAGACACTTCTTTTGATGGAAGGATATTCTGTTGACAGCTAAAAATAACTCGTCCTTCAAAAAATTCAACAAATAAAAGAATTCAGAATTGACTTGGAGTTGAGTAGGCTTGACTTTCAATCGTTATGACGTCAATCTAAGGCAAGAGCACTGCATGGTCTCCATTCTTTGTCAATGGCTTCCGAGGATTCCTAGCTAACTCTATTCCCATTTTCCATGAATATAGTCCTATCAAATACAAAATTTATAAACAAATCGGTAAATATTCATTATGGGAAAGAAACCCAAATATTTCAGCCCTTGAAAATGTCCTCTAAAAATAAATTAGGGCAACATATTACAAACAAATGAAAATACGTGATATTTGTATTTGACATTCATCATAAGGATTGTTTTATGCCCAAGAGCCCGTGTTGGAGCAAAGCTACGTGTCAAGAGGATGTCAGCGTAATATTATAATAACTTCTTTAGCCCTTAGAAATGAAACTCATTACAATTAACACTCCAATAAGGGCTCTATTAAAAAGGGTATTTTAAAACAAAGAGGTGATTAATAAAAAAACAAAATCATTACACGAGCAAATAAATGTTCGTTGGATATGAGCAAATTACTTTAGGCGAATTGTCTGGATACGGAGAAACGTCAGATATTAAATTACCTTTTGACACCAGCGGATCAATTGCTATCTATGTAGACTACCCATCTTATAATATCTATGGCAGTTTAAGTTTGGAGTCTATTCATGGTACCTCTATCCAACGCATCAAAATTAATAAATAAAAGGATATTCGATACGTGTCTATATATATATATATATATATATATATATATATATATATATATATATATGAATATAATATACATATATATATCCAATATGTACATATATACGTATATATTAATACTTGAATATATATATATATATATATATATACACATATATAATGTGTGTGTATATATATATATATATATATATATATATATATATATATATATATATATATATATATAACAAATAAGAACCATGTTGTATTTCCATGTTATGCTGAAAAGGTTCCACAATGATAAAAGACGAGGATGAATAAATGTATAATTTTCTAAACTACACAACAGACTTTACTGCCTTCGTCCACAGATAATGGATGAATACTATAAAGTCGTGTGTAATTTAAAAAATATACATACATATTCATCTTCGTCTTTAATCATTTTGAAATATTTTACACATAATATATGGTTAAATATATACGGGAGCTTTTATAACAAGTGTGTGTATGTATATGTATATATATATATATATATATATTATATATATATATATATATATATATATATATATATATATATATATATATATACACATATAAAATGTATATATCAAATAGAACCACACTACAATACTGTACCTATTCACATCTTGCATTTACACTCCTAGTCGATATTATATTTGGACCTTTTTTTTTTCAAAAACTTCTTTATCCTCCTCTATCCAACACTTTTCAGGTCTTCATCCACTCCTTTTCATCAAACACATCCAATTCCTACATACTTTTCCTTAACCCAAGGTTTTATACTTTATTTACATGACCAAATCATTTCGAAACACTCCGGTCCATTCCTTCACTAACACGAATTTTTTACCACTTTTATTTTCTTGAATTTCCCAATCACTCTTTTAATTCCTTTTACAGCATATATATTATTGAACAGTTTA
>NC_090744.1:35545922-35553422 GCF_036898095.1 Palaemon carinicauda
AGGACCATCGGGTAATTTTCGTGCCTTCGGTGGAAGGAAAGGACCGTCGGGGTGCTGTTTCTCCTGTGGGAGCTTCCAACACTACAGAAAAGACTGTCCGCTCAACAAGTTCAACCAGTCGGGCGAGTTCAGCAGCAAACCTCAATAAATTAACAGATGAGTATGATTCTATTTTTAGTAACTGTGTTAATGATAATTTCACTACTGATTACTTTGAATATGAGTCAGGTCGTAAACAAATTATTGTGAAAGGAAGATTGAGACAATTTAAAATTTTGGAAAGACATTGGATCTAGTAACTTTATTATAGACATAATAGAAAATGGATACAGGCTACCGTTTTATTTTAAACCACGGTCAGCACAGTTAGATAACAACCTTTCTGCAAAGAAAGAACCAATTTTTGTTGAGGAGGCTATTTCGAACTTATTGGATAGGGGATTAGTTGAAAAATGTATAGAGCCGCCATATATTGTAAATCCTTTGACAGTTTCTATTCAAGCCGAGGGAAAAAAGAGATTGATATTAGATCTCAGGATAGTTAACCAACATTTATGGAAACAATCCATAAAGTATGAAGATCTAAGGTTAGTTTTAGAATATTTAAAGCCAAATTCTTTCACATTTAAGTTTGATATTCATAGCGCCTATCATTTTGTTTCAATTTACTCATTCTAAATTTCCCCGTTCTTTTAGATTCAGCAATGTCCAAGCGCTCCTATTCATATTAATAAATTGTTAATTGAGTATTTGTTTATCTGTTGTCCTAAAGTAGGGACGGTGAGGTCAGGGGAAATGAATTTTCCAACGATTGAACTAGTGAATTAGTTGGAAAAGGATTTCCCCTGGGCTTTGCATGGCAAAACAAACAGGGTGAAAAAATTTTTTTTAAATTTCTAGTACTACCGTTTGGAATTTCAACTGCACCATATTGTTTTGTTAAATTAACAAGGCCTCTTTTCTCCAAATGGAGAGGTGAAGGAAAAAAGGTTATGTTATTTCTAGACGATGGCTTTGGTTGTAATGATACATACGATCTTTGTTTAGAAATGGCCAATTCTATCAAAAATGATCTGATTGCCTCTGGTTTTGTTCCAAATGTTGAGAAATCTCAGTGGGAGCCAGTACAAAAAATTGAGTTTCTAGGGGCATGTTTAGATTCTAAGGACTTTACTATTTCCATACCTAAAAAGAGAATCGATAAAGCTGTGAACACTTATGTTAGAGATTGAAAATAGTATTAGACAACATAGGCGAGTTCATGTTAAAAAAGTTGCCAGTTTTGTAGGGCAGGTTATTTCTATGTCAATTGTTGTTGGTAATTTATGCCAGTTCATGACAAGTTATTTGAGCATCGATATTTCTTTAGCACCAAATTGGTCATATTTCATAAAGTTATCTACTCAGAGTTTGGAACAGTTATCGTTTTGGAAGAAAAATTTGACTGAAATCAATTGTAGGCATCTGAATCACAATCCTTCTTACACCAAAATTATTTATACTGATGCAAGTACAATTGGTTATTCTGGATATGAAGTGAATTCACCAAATGGCATGGTTCATGGGGCTTGGGGCATTGAGGAGGCTGTGAAGTCTTCTACTTGGAGGGAACTTATGGCAGCATTTAAAGTGCTTAAAGCTTTAAGCATCGTTCTTGCTTCGAACAGGGTTATGTGGTTCACAGACAACCAAGGTGTTTGTAGCATTATTGAAAAGGATCAATGAAAACAGAATTAAAAGATCTTTCTTTCAAAATTCATTCTTTTTGTGTTAAATATTCAATTATTGTAGATATTCAGTGGATTCCCAGGGAAAAGAACCAAATTGCAGATTACCTTTCTAAAATAGTAGAGAGAGATGATTGGGGGTTATCTCCCTTTATAATTAATCTCATTATTGAAAAATGGGGTACAATTGATATTGATTGGTTTGCTTCTCCTCACAATGCCAAGCTACCTGTATTTTATAGTAGATTCTGGAATGAGTTTTGTGCAGGGGTTGATGCATTTAGTGCAAATTGGAATGCAAAATTTGGTCTTTTTGTACCACCTGTTACACTTGTAACTAGAGTACTCTCAAAAATGTTGAAAGAAAATGGAAGAGGAATCATAGTTATTCCTGTATGGAAATCTGCTCCATTCTGGCCTCTCTTATGGAAGGGCAATAATTTTATTGAGTGTGTTGTGGACTGCATGGATCTGCCCACAAAGAAAGAATATTATGTGACATGTAGAAATGGTGCAGGGATTTTTGGAAATGAGGACCTGTCATTTAGAATGTTAGCATTAAAAATGATATGTTAAATCTGTTTCACCATTGTGAATGGTTAATGCTTTTACAAATAATGTTGTATTTGTTGGCGTGGCTGCCATTATAATTGCTAGACGGAGGAGTTGAGTGGTTTGCCCGTCTTGGCTGACAAGCCATTATAATATGTGATAAGATGGTAGAAGTAAATTGGAAGATTTTCTTTGTATAATATTGTTACATGAAGAAATGTATGCTAACTATTTGTTTTTCTCTAAATATGCTTTTCCAGTGTTTCTCTGATGATATTGAAGAGTTACCAGAAGTGCTGGCTGAGAAGGTGCCGCTTATCCTGGAACTACTGGTGTCAGCCCGAGCAGATAGTACCACAAAAAGTTATATGAAGCTTTTCAAAGATGGAGGTTTTGGGCATCTAGTAATTCCGTTGGAGAAGAGGACATCTTGCCGGCTAAGCCTTTTATATTTGCATTATATTTGTGTTCACTTGTCCAGAGTGCAAGTAATCCAAGTCCTGTGATTAAAGCATTTTACAGTGTAAAATATGTTCATGATTTATATGGACTGAAATCCCCTACAGAATCTACTCTTGTTAAGAATCTACCGGAGGCAGCCAAAAGAAGGCTTTCTCATTCAGTTGTAAGGAAGGAACCTATTACTTCAAAAATACTCGGTGACATGTATGATAGATTATTTCAAGTTGGAAATGTAAAAAACCAGAGAACTATTTGTGCTTGTCTTTTAGCTTATGCAGGGTTTCTCCGAAGCTCTGAACTGTTAAATATAAAATACTCGGATGTTGTCATAGATTCTTCACATTTATGTATATTCATAGAGTTTAGTAAAACTGATCAGTACAGAGACGGTGCTTGGGTTGTAATAGCCAGGACAGGTACCAGATTGTGTCCAGTAAGTAATCTGGAAAAATATATTTCATGGACAGGTTTGTCTGTTTCTTATTATAATGCTTATATATTTTCTAGAATTGTGTTCGAAAATAATACATATCATTTAAGAAATATTGGTAAGCATATCTCATATACTACATTAAGAGGGTTGTTTATTGAAGCATTTTCACCACATGTTAAAGATATTTCTAAATATGGTTTTCATTCTTTGCGTGCAGGTGGAGCCACTTCGGCTGCAAATAATGGTATTAAGGATAGGCTATTTAAAAGGCATGGAAGGTGGAAGAGTGATAAAGCCAAAGATGGCTATATCAAAGATTCTCTTAAAGATAGACTTTTAGTATCACAAACATTGGGTATCTAATTTGATTTCATATGGGATTAAACGGTCAGATACATTATCACTTATTATTATTATTTTGATCTGGTACTCATTCTAAATTTCCCCGTTCTTTTAGATTCAGCAATGTCCAAGCGCTCCTATTCATATTAATAAATTGTTAATTGAGTATTTGTTTATCTGTTGTCCTAAAGTAGGGACGGTGAGGTCAGGGGAAATGAATTTTCCAACGATTGAACTAGTGAATTAGTTGGAAAAGGATTTCCCCTGATTGGTCACTCTACTTTGTAGACACGAGATCAGTGGTAACTTCGTTAGCTCCGCGCTAAGTATTGTCATTCAGCGTTGGACACTTCAAGTGTACAGTTACCACTTTACTTTTTATTTTAGGAAATTAATTTCCGTTAGAACCAGATCAGAAAAATAACAGTAATTTTATGTAAATGTGTCGAGCTTCAACTAGAAACAAATACATTGTATTGTTTAGACATTCGTGGTTTAAGAACAAGATATGTGTAGCATATGTTTCCTTCAGATTGATTGATGTTAAGTTTGTGTTTATTTTGTATATGTAGTGAAATATTGGTGATTGAAATGTACACAGCAATGTCCAAGCGCTCCTATTCATATTAATAAATTGTTAATTGAGTATTTGTTTATCTGTTGTCCTAAAGTAGGGACGGTGAGGTCAGGGGAACCAGTATTGTTGATTCCCTGAAATTTGATTCCCAACTGACCATACCTATTCGGGTAAATAAACCAACAGACCATTTATTTACTAAATAAGGTAGTTCTTTAATTAAGCAAATAGACTACTTATTTACAAAAACAAACTACCAAATAAAGAAGCACTTTATTAACTAAGTTTTTTTTTATCTAAAATAGTCAGTCTTTAACCATGCCTCGTACTGTTTTAAGTACCCGTGGAGGACGGAAACTTATAGACGATTTAAATTACACATACGAGAAGCAAAGAACAAATGCTGATGGATGAAAATTTTATTGGAGGTGTGATGTGAAGAGCTGTAAAGCACACCTGCATACTGCAACAAGAGAGAATGATTACAAGGTGTTGAACCGTCTTGGTGAACATCATCACAGTACATGTGAAACAAAACCAAAAATATGAGGTTTCAACTAGTTTGAAGGCTACCGCACTTTCAAGCCAAGAAACATCACGGTCACTTATTGCGTCAAGTAGTGCATCAATAAGTGAAAATGAAAGAGCTCAACTACCATCGGTATCATGCTTAAGTCAAAGCATCCGGAAATGTACGTAAGACTGGATTTATAATACCAGACGAGTTTAGGGTATTGGACAGTGGTGAAGTTTTCCTACAATTTGATAGCGGCGAAGCAGATGAAAGTAGGTTACTCATTTTTGCAATAAATCAGGGACTTGAGGATTTTGGAATTAGGCGTCAATTTAAAACCCCAGGCAAACATGATGGACTTTCAAAAAGCGCATATGAACTGTAGACGTAATCATTTCCCAAATGTATCTATTTCACCATGCCTTTTCCATTTATCGCAAGGTTATTGATTTGGGCTTTAAAGAAAGATATCACAGAGATGCTGAATTCAGTGTGAAAGTTAGGATTTTTTCTGCTCTGTCACTAATTCCAATGGATGATGTGGTAGATGGTTTTGACGAGCTTGCAGACGACGACGACTTACCTCAGGAACTGGTCTCCTATTTTGAAGCATGTTATATTGGGTGCAAAAGGAGTAGAGGTAATTGACGAAGGCGAATAGCACTACTTTTTCCTGTGCTTATATGATATTTACGTGAGAGAACTGTATAAGATCAACCTGGCACCAATAATAATTTAGAAGGTTACCAATGAGTGTTGTTTCAGGTGTTCATCCTAATATTTGGAAGTTATTTTTAGCATTGAAAAAAGAAGAGAGCCTTGCCCATTTGAAAAAAAGTTCAGTTTGATGGTGGCCAAGGAACTCCAGCGAAACGAAAATACAAGGACTTGAACGACCGACTATTGTTTTGCGGTATGATTCACAGGGGAAAAAAACAGATTTCCTGAGAGCTGTTGCAAAGATTTTACATTACTAAAACTATCATTTCCCCTTTTAATAATTCTTATAAGTGTGCTTGTCTACCAAATTTTATATATGATTTTTTCATTAAACATTGTTTCTGTAAAAATACTTATACGTTTCCTTTTTTCAGGTGCTTTTGAAACTCTTATTAATCAATAAACTCCTATATGGGTAAATAAGCCAGTAGACTTTATTTACAAAGGAAATTAATAATAGATAGGTCTTGATAAGAAAATACCAGAGGCTCATTCTTTATTTGTTAATAAGTTAGAATCAAACTACTGGGAATCAATTATACTGGGAATCAACTTATCAGGAATCAAAATACCGGGAATCAAATAACAGAAATAAAAAACCGGGAATCAAATAACAGGAATAAAAAAACCGGGAATCAATTTAACTAAAACCATATATATATATATATATATATATATATATATATATATATATATATATATATATATATATATATACATATATATATGATATATATATATACACATATATATACATATATATATGATATATATATATACATATATATATATATATATATATATATATATATATATATATATATATATATATAGATAGATAGATAGATAGATAGATATATATATATATATATATATATATATATATATATATATAGATAGATAGATAGATAGATAGATATATGGATAGATATATAGGTATACATATATATATATATATATATATATATATATATATATATATATATATATATATATATATATATATGTTACTTCCCTCTGGAATTACTTGGCGGGGATATTAATCCTACAATAAAGGACCTAAAAGAAAATGTTTCTGAATCATCGAACTACCGTCCGGTGATGCAGTCGTCACTTATCTTGAAACTCTTTGAAATGCATCTTTTAGATGTTATGGAAGATAAAATTAGTTTTAATTCATTGCAGTTTGGGTTTAAAGAGGGAACTTCCACTAGTGATGCATGCGTGCTTTTTAAGGAAGTAATAAACAGATACACAAGTATGGGTGATAAAGCTTTTGGTCTGTTCATCGACCTCTCTAGGGCTTTTGATACCGTTAATCATTTCTTGTTGGGTGATATAATGATTAAAAGAAATGTACCACCAGATATTGTTCTCCTTCTAATGAATTACCTGAGAAACCAAAGAGCACGAGTTTTATGGAATGGGAATAAAGGGAAATATTCTTATATAGATACTGGTGTTAGACAGGGAGGTATACATTCTCCTTTTCTATTCAAATTGTATATTGACCATATTTTGGAAGAAATTGTAAACATAGATAAAGGATGCAAATTGGGTGTATTACAAGTGAACATCATAGCCTATGCTGATGACATTGTTTTGTTGGCTGATACCAAAGATAATTTAAGCCTATTATATGAAAATTTAAAAAGAAAAATTGAAAAGGTGAAATGACTTAATGGATATTTTGGATGTCAAAGTCAGGCTAAATTCTTTTTATTCTAAATTAAATTGGCTTTTTCGAAATGTTAATAATATATATATTGAAGTGTTTTTATACCTTTTGAATTCTTATTGTAATCCTGATTATGGACTATCTGTTTGGAATATTGGCAAATTATTCAGAAAGCAGTTTTTTAAAGGGTTTGAAGTAGCTTATGGTAAAGCATTAAAGAAGATGGTTGGGCTGCCTATATGTACAAGTAGTCGTTAAGTGGCTGATATGTGCAATAAGGTACTATTAAGACCTCATGTTTTGTATCTGCAAACCAGACATTTTAAAAGACTTTTTAAAACTTCAAATCATATTCTTCGACTTGGTTTGAGATTTTTTGTTCATTGTTAACTTATCTTGGGGGAGTGTATGGTGTAGATTTTTTTAAAAATGATATTGATTGTATAAGGTCTCGTCTTCACTGGGTAGGCATGATGTTCGCTCGGGAACTGAAGT
>NC_090744.1:35555922-35558422 GCF_036898095.1 Palaemon carinicauda
AGGATAGAATTGTCCAGGGAGATCTGAATGTAAAGGATGGTCAGAGTTATGAAAAATCTTATGCAACATGCATAATGAACTAATTGAACGACGGTGCCAAAGATTAATGTCAAGATCAGGAATAAGAAATTTAATAGACCATAAGTTTCTGTCCAACAAATTAAGATTAGAATCAGCAGCTGAAGACCAGACAGGAGAACAATACTCAAAACAAGGTAGAATCAAAGAATTAAAACACTTCTTCAGAATAGATTGATCATCGAAAATCTTGAAAGACTTTCTCAGTAAGCCTATTTTTTGTGCAATTGAAGAAGACACAGACCTTATATGTTTCTCAAAAGTAAATTTGCTGTCGAGAATCACACCTAAAATTTTGAAAAAGTCATACAAATTTAAAGAAACATTATCAATACTGAGATCCGGATGTTAAGGAGCCACCGTCCTTGACCTACTTACAATCATAGTTTGAGTTTTGTTAGGATTCAACTTCATACCCCATAATTTGCACCATGCACTAATTCTAGCTAAATCTCTATTAAGGGATTCGGCAACCCCAGATCTACATTCAGGGGATGGAATTGATGCAAAAAGAGTAGCATCATCTGCATATGCAACAAGCTTGTTTTCTAGGCTAAACCACATGTCATGTGTATATAGTATGAAAAGTAATGGGCCAAGAACACTACCCTGTGGAACACCGGATATCACATTCCTATAATCACTATGGTGCCCATCAACAACAACTCTTAGAGATCTATTACTTAAAAAATCGATAATAATGCTAAGAAATGACCCACCCACTCCCAACTGTTTCAGTTTGAAAACAAGGGACTCATGATTAACACGGTCAAAGGCAGCACTAAAATCAAGGCCAATCATACGAACTTCCTGACCACAATCAAGGGATTTCTGTACAGCATTGGAGATTGTAAGAAGGGCATCACATGCTCCAAGGCCTTTACGAAAACCACATTGCAAACTAGGAAGTAGATAATTACCTTCAGCAAACCTATTAGGACGTTTTGCCAGAAGACATTCAAAAACTTTACTATGAGATTCAGGGCCTCTGTAACACAGTTTTTTGGACTTTGCTCCTTATCAAAGCATCGGATGTAGCTGAAAGTTGACATATGTATATTTTACAACCACACACAAATTTTGTCAGCATTATCAATAACCTAAACCCG
The DNA here is from genome assembly GCF_036898095.1 of Palaemon carinicauda. Taxonomy (NCBI): domain Eukaryota; kingdom Metazoa; phylum Arthropoda; class Malacostraca; order Decapoda; family Palaemonidae; genus Palaemon; species Palaemon carinicauda. The sequence continues at coordinate 35,557,110 of NC_090744.1, forward strand.
ATAGTTTTAATTTTTATAGAGTAAAAATGCTCTAGCTGACGCCATGGCCAGTGATAACGAGCCAAGAGTCGAAAACATTCATTACGTAAGCAATGTAAACACCTTTTGACAAAATTTTACCCCGCCCATCCACGAGACACCCATTCACCTTCCATCGGCTCTGAAACCCATAACAGTCAAGAATGGCTAATAGGATTTGGAATTGCCCCCGTGGTTGCAAAACTGCATTTGTCTTACGACTTGCAACTTTATACAGTCAAGAGAAAGGCCGTGGCCATATTTACTCTAGCCTGAATAAGTAATTATTCAGTTTCTAGTTTAAATCCAATGTTTATAGTCTGATTTGTTTTCAGCGTAACATGATTATAATACTTGTAATGTCATTCAGGCTTTTGAACATTTCCATTAACAATTCACTATGCCACCAAGAGAGAGAGAAAGAGAGAGATTGTATGTAAGCAGTCTTTATATAACTATTTTTGTTAAAATTAGATTTTTGTGCTAAAATCTCCATCAGACCAACGGATCATCTGATATAATTTTTTTTCTTCTTCTTAGGCCGTACGACCGTGTTGGCTATGTTTTGGCCATGACTGCATTTTGTAAATAAATCATGAATAGTTTTAGGAGTTTTATTTGTACATCTAATGGGAATTTATAGAAGTAAAGTGAACATAATTCATTTATCCTTTAAAATAATTACTACATGTAGCCAAAACAAATAGTAGTAAAGATGATAATGCAATGAAAGAATGATACCATACTTTATCTTTAGCTTCAACGTCGGCAATAACATACCCAGTGGCCGTAATTTGTCAGCTTAATGAAATAACCTATCATTTGATGTTAAACTTAATTTCTGAGGAGGCCATGGATTATTGCACAGTGAAAAAACATGACAAAGACTTTAAGAATGGCGGAACGATACATAAATGTGGGTGGGTATCTGTGCTAGCGTAGTAATACTAATGTAGCAGTAGTGCCGCAACAGTAGTATACATGAATTAAACGCTTAGGCCAACTGCTGGGATCCTTGAGGATCATTTAGCTTTTCTTACAACTACTCGAGAATTGAGATTTTATGGCCAGAATTTAAATTTTATAATCCAAATATGACCATGATAGCCTTCAGTCTTATCCTGAATTATAACGAGGCCAAAGTGGGTGGAGCCTCATGAAGTCATCATTCTGACGATAACTATTGGTGAAGGTTTAAAGCCAAAATGCGGGTACCGACTTTTTTTCTCAGTAAATAGGTAGGTAGATAGACAATAAATAAAAATTGCTTGACATTGGATATAGCAGTTATCAAA
>NC_090744.1:35563422-35568422 GCF_036898095.1 Palaemon carinicauda
CTATACCTAGTGTATTAAAACATTCATTAAATTTTTCCATGTGTAATCCCACCAATCCATAAAAAAAAAAAAAAAAAAAAAAATAAACCCAAGCGTTCATTAATGTACATGAAAAAAAATAATCCTTATAAATGTTTTTACATAATCAAAGTTTTCCAAGATTATTCAACTATATATTATAGTTAGTTATTTTATTGACAAAAGTATACAACAATTAGTACAAATTTGTCCACAACGTGACATAATACAAAATATAAAATACACAAAGTAAACAAAAAAACTCTTTTTCTCCAAGTACATGGCCTATACAGAAAAAAAATATAGGAACAAGAAAAATAAAATATAAGAGTACAAATAACATAATACTATAAGATTATACAAATAAACGATAAAGGAACTTACTATAAGGATTTTTTTTTCAATAATCTTCAACTAAGTATATGAAATCATCATAAATGGAATAGATTTTGAGTTCAAATATCAAGATTCCCAAGGTTATCTACGCAAGCCATAGACTGACGCAAGCAATAATTACTAGCTGTATTGTAAACACAATGAGGAATCAAATATATAAGCGGAAACATATATTGTGAAATATATATTATTTATGCAAGAATGCTAAAGAAATTAACTTAAGAGAAAAGGCTCTCGGGAAAATCAAGGAGTAAAAATGACATATAATGATGAATCAGAATTAAAGTAAATAAAAAACTGAATAAAATTTTCATACGGAAAATATTAAACATAAGTCTGAACTTCAATCGAAACCTTAAAAAAATAAGATATAATCCTTTTACATATGCAACACTATTCTCAAAACGAAAGAGAAATCGTATATTCATTAAAAATGACTAAACTTAAAAAAAAAATATTGGGAATATTTCATCAAAAAGAAAAAGAAAGAAAAAGATCCATCTCCAAAATGTGATTTCTGGAGCTGAAATATTATCTCTTATAAAAACCCGGCCGCCTAATATGAATTATTCATACAGTGTAGACCTAATATATGTTTTCTCATTAATATCCAAAAAAGAAATATCTGGAAAAAAGGAAAAGAAGAAGCGTGAGGGAGATAAAAATGGAATATAATTTGGTTTATGAAGAAATATTCCCGAGTATAACAGAAAAGGGTTGGTGAGAGAGAGAGAGAGAGAGAGAGAGAGAGATAATGACACCACATACATGAATATAAATATGAGTTAAAACTTTCGAAAAACCTTAATCTTCGAGACCAATCAGTCTTCCCGGTTTATCATGGTCTTCACTTACAAAGTTTTATAATAAATATGGCGTCATAAGGAAACAATACTAGATTGGGTGTATTTCACATCAACCCTTTTGGTTTTGCAATAAGAAAATGCTGATCTTCCATAACTTTATCGGGGGGGGGGAGTAGGTTCGAAGAAAGTCTGTTCTCGCCTGACTTTTGTTGGAAGCGCTTCATTGTCCACAAACATTGGTAAGCAGGTTTGGCAACCGGGTTCGACGAACCGTTTGACAGTATAAAATCCGCTTACCTCTTCAAACCTCTAAATTCTAAGTTCTACTTCCCAAACTAAACTATAAAAGTACTGATCCCCTTTCTGTCTGGTTAACTTCCGAGATCCAACTTTGATAAACAACAGGGTTTAAAGCATCAAAGGTCACTCAGAACTGGCAGAGGCAAGGGACGGGAAAATGTCCTACACTCTGACCATAGTTGGAAAACCAGGATACTATACGCCCAAGGACTCCAACAGGGAAAAATAGCCCCGTGAGGAAAGGAAATAAGGAAATATATAAGCTACATGAGAAGTAATGAATAGTTAATATAAAATAGTTTAAGATCAGTAACGTTAAAATAGATCCATCATATATAAATTATATAAACACAAGTGCGTATGCAGAGCCTCCCCCAAGAGACCATTTCGTGATGCAAGAGGTCAGTATATGTAGGAAGGTAGGATGGACACTTAAAATAATCTTCGAGGTAATCTAAAAAATTTCTTCCATGACAAAATATCCCACTCATATATATGATCAGCGACCAAGCCACTACTAAACAAGCTAGGACCAGGGAGGCCCAGGCAATGGCTGCTGATGACTCAACAGGTAGATCTATGAGCTCCCCCTTAGAGGAAATCCTCCTAAGGCTTCCCCAAATTCACATCCATAACTCACAAGGAGATGAGGTTGCAGAAACTACTCGAGACTACCGACCTTGAGCGGGATTCGAACTTTCGGTCATCAGATTGCCAGGCATGGGCTCTTCAAACAAGCTACCACAACCCTACAAAAGTTTTTTGTCCTTTTATTTTACAGTATCATTCATAATCCATAACATTTTACTAACTGCCTGGCTGTCTTTAAATGTAATAAAGTCTTAAATAACTAGCATTACCTAGAAATTCCAAAGGTTATACTAAAAATAGATCATTTTTATTCCTACTCCTGAAAGTAACAAAAAATTCTTCGAGAGAGAGAGAGAGAGGAGAGAGAGAGAGAGAGAGAGAGAGAGAGAGAGACTTGACTCGGGGTCGGAGGTCATAAAGGAATAAGGGACCATTTTATAGGATACCATTACTACCCGGAAAACCGTAATATTGATTACATCCAGACTTGTGTCTAATACTAAGACCCTTCAGAAGAGGAACTGCCAACGCAGCAGCACAGGCATACTGTAGAAAAAGCCTATGAACGCACAAGCATGCATATATATATATATATATATATATATATATATATATATATATATATACACATATATATACATATATATATACATATATATATATATATATATATATATATATATATATATATATAAATACATACATAAATACATACATACACACACACATATATATATATATATATATATATATATATATACACACACATATATATATATATATATATATATATATATATATATACATACATACATACATACACCACCTTCAAGCAAAGATCAAATTCCGGTGGAGGCAGCACGAGGAAGGGCAGTGAATGGTGGAATGAAGGAGTGAAGGTGAAAGTGGAAGAGAAAAAGAGGGCTTTTGAAGAATGGCTGCAGAGTAATAGTATAGAGAAGTATGAAAAATATAGAGAGAAAAATGTGGAAGTAAAGCGCAAGGTACGTGAGGCAAAGAGGGCAGCTGACCTGAGGTGGGGTCAGGGATTGGGTCAGTCATATGAAGAGAATAAGAAGTAGTTTTGGAAAGAAGTGAAGAGAGTAAGGAAGGCTGGCTCAAGAATTGAAGAGACAGTGAAAGATGGAAATGGAAGGTTGTTAAAAGGAGAGGAGGCAAGGAAAAGGTGGGCGGAATATTTTGAAAGTTTACTGAATGTTGAGGATAATAGGGAGGCAGATATAATTGCTGTTGCGGGTGTTGAGGTGCCAGTGATGGGAGATGAGAATGAGAGAGAGATTACAAGAGAGGAAGTGAGGAGAGCACTAGATGCAACGAGAGTAGGAAAAGCATCTGGTATGGATGGTGTGAGAGCTGAGATGTTGAAGGAAGGGGGTGTGACTGTACTTGAATGGTTGTAGAGATTGTTTAATATGTGTTTTGTGTTGTCAATGGTACCAGTAGATTGGGTTTGTGCATGTATTGTACCACTATATAAGGGTAAGGGAGATGTGCATGAGTGTTATAATTCAAGAGGTATTAGTTTGTTGAGTGTAGTTGGAAAAGTGTATGGTAGAGTAATGATTAATAGGATTAAGGGTAAAACAGAGAATGTAATCTTAGAAGTACAGGGTGGTTTTAGAAGAGGCAGGGGTTGTATGAATCAGATTTTTACAGTTAGGCAGATATGCGAGAAATATTTAGCAAAAGGTAAGGAGGTGTATGTTGCGTTTATGGATCTGGAGAAAGCGTATGATAAAGTTGATAGGGAAGCAATATGGAATGTGATGAGGTTATATGGAGTTGGTGGAAGGTTGTTGCAAGCAGTGAAAATTTTCTACAAAGGTAGTAAAGCATGTGTTAGAATAGGAAATGAAGTGAGTGATTGGTTTCCGGTGAGAGTGGGGCTGAGACAGGGATGTGTGATGTCGCCGTGGTTGTTTAACTTGTATGTTGATGAAGTGGTGAGAGAGGTGAATGCTCGAGTGTTTGGACGAGGATTAAAACTGGTAGACCAGAATGACCATGAATGGGAGGTAAATCAGTTGCTGTTTGCGGATGATACTGTATTGGTTGCAGACACAGAAGAAAAGCTTGACCGACTAGTGACAGAATTTGGAAGGGTGTGTGAGAGAAGGAAGTTGAGAGTTAATGTGGGTAAGAGCAAGGTTATGAGATGTACGAGAAGGGAAGGTGGTGCAAGGTTGAATGTCATGTTGAATGGAGAGTTACTTGAGGAGGTGGATCAGTTTAAGTACTTGGGGTCTGTTGTTGAAGCAAATGGTGGAGTGGAAGCAGATGTACGTCAGAGTGAATGAAGGTTGCAAAGTGTTGGGGGCAGTTAAGGGAGTCGTAAAAATAGAGGGTTGGGCATGAATGTAAAGAGAGTTCTATTAGAGAAAGTGATTGTACCAACTGTGATGTATGGATCGGAGTTGTGGGGAATGAAAGTGACGGAGAGATAGAAATTGAATGTGTTTGAGATGAAGTGTCTGAGGAGTATGGCTGGTGTATCTCGAGTAGATAGGGTTAGGAACGAAGTGGTGAGGGTGAGACCGGGTGTAAGAAATGAGTTAGCGGCTAGAGTGGATATGAATGTGTTGAGGTGGTTTGGCCATGTCGAGAGAATGGAAAATGGCTGTCTGCTAAAGAAGGTGATGAATGCAAGAGTTGATGGGAGAAGTACAAGAGGAAGGCCAAGGTTTGGGTGGATGATAGGAGGATAGATGTGAGAGAGGCAAGAGAGCGTGCTAGAAATAGGAATGAATGGCGAGCGATTGTGACGCAGTTCCGGTAGGCCCTGCTGCTTCCTCCGATGCCTTAGATGACCGCGGAGGTAGCAGCAGTAGGGGATTCAGCATTATGAAGCTTCATCTGTGGTGGATAATG
>NC_090744.1:35573422-35628422 GCF_036898095.1 Palaemon carinicauda
CAAGAAGATTTGCCCAAGACAAATAACATAATTGAAGGATGGCACCATGCATTTCTTCATCAGGTCTCTGGTTGTCATCCTACTATCTGGAAATTCTTAGCAGCACTAAGAAGAGAACAAGCCCTGACTGAAATTAATATCGAAAAGTTATTAGGTGGGATTGAATGTAACAGAGGGAAAAAGAAATATCAGAAGTCTGCAGAGCGCTTAAAGTCGCTTACTGATAAATTCTTTGAGTATCAGAATGTGATCGATTATTTATGAGCAATTTCATATCATTTCACTTTGTAAACTTGCAGATATTTTGTTTTTAAAATGTCAATTAATTAAACTTATTTTATCTTGTATTAGCCGGAAATAAATCCATATTCTTTTAATTGTTTCTCTTTTATATCCATTAATACTAATCGTTTTTTACAAAATAAATATTTATGAACTGTTTCTAGCTATTTTCTTTGAACAATCAAACAATTTCTATAGCTATCTTTTTAGAACAATTGTTAATTCGAACAACTGTTGTGTCGAACAATTGGTTTTCGAAGAATTAATATCGAACAACTGTTTTCGATGAATCAATATCGAACAACTGTTTTCGATGAATCAATATCGAACAACTGTTTTCGAAGAATAGTCCGTCATTAAATGTTGAAGACCTAAAAATACCAGTAAAACAGGCAGATGAAAGAACTCGCGTTACATATAAAAATTATTACTAAATTCCATGCTAATCAATCTGCCTTGCACTATGCTCATTATACTAGAGTAATATCAACAGCGAAAAACTAAATATATCGAACGGGAAATGAAGGATATTTGCTTAAACTACACATTCCAATCTTCACATTAACATCGTTATAAGTTTCCGTTTGAAGAAGAATGTATCAAGGAGGATAATTCCTAGACACTGACAACAGCCTTTTGAGAATGAAATGCTTCTAAATACAATTTTCAACTGGGCGTCCTCTAAAGTTTTAACGAAGTGAGAAATAATCCAGCGGCAAATTGTATTTACTGGACAAGAAAAAAAAATTGAAATTAAGTGATGAGGCGTTCTCTCCAGCTGGAATAACAAAGAAAAAAAGACTATTACATAAGCATATAATGCTATGTATATTTATAAGCATGGTGCTCATCCATGATGAAGAAGTTAACTATGAATGAGGCAGCGACCGATGGTAATTTTTTCCTCTAGGCCAGCCCCTGATCCTGCCCCCACCCCAACCCCGTTAACCTTTAAGGTAAACAACTTGATGTAAAAAAAAACATATATTATATATACTCAAAAGCATCGACCATATCGACGCATACAACATAAATGTATAAAAGACCTAAATACTTAAGCAACACTCGTAACAAAATCCTGCAATATTTGTAGACTTTCTTTTACCAAAATGGCACTAGTATTCTTTATCTTCAATGCATTAGTAATTTTATTAAATCCCCTTTATTAGTACCATGTAAGCAAATTTTCAGTAATCTTAGACCATTGAGCACAATATACTGTCTTATTATATCCTTAAGCAAAATATATTCAACTAACAACGGTTCAAACAGGATATACAGTACAACCACTATTCTAAACAAAATATAGGGTTAACATTTGGAGGGTATATATTATCCCCACTTGAGTAGAGCATACAGCAATTCCACCAATTCAAAAAGGATATACAACACTGCAACTATTCTAAGCAGATTATACTATATTACCACTATTTCAAGCAAGATATATGGCAATCCTACCAAATCAAGCAGAGTTTACTACACCAGTTTAAGCAGAATGTGTTACACTCCACCCTATTTAAACGGGATGTATTTCACAGCCACAAATTTTAAACAGAATATACTTCACTGGTCCCAATTCAATGAGGATATACTTTACTTTCCCCTATTTAAACATAAACATACTACTCTTCCACAAATATAAGGAGGATATGTGTTACAATTCTACAAATTTAAAGATCATATACTGCACTCTTACTTATTTTCTCTGGGTGTTAGAGTTCTAGCAATTAGGGAGGAGTAAAGGCAAAATAACAAAATTACTTTAATACGATATCATTACTATATTTCTCCATCGGATATATGTTTTGTCAATAAACAATGTGAAAGAATAAACATATTATTAAGTATCGTCAGGTAAGTTTAAATTTAATAACACAATCCGCCGATGACAACGACAGCAGCTTATTTTCGGATGCAAGCTTTGCAATTTTTTCAATTTTTCACATATTTCAATAAAAATTGGGATACATTACACTCAGCATAGGTTAAACATGTTATCATAAACTTCCTTTGAATACCAGAATTTACCAAAAACATGGAATTGATAAAACCCGATATTTGTGTAAACTTATGGGGATGGTAAAGAACAGCCTGCAGCGGCCTGGCGGGAAAACAATCCCCACTGACTGTCATAGGCGTAGTTTTTTTTTTTTTTTTTTTTTTTTTTTCAAAATATAGTTCGGCCTATTCCTTTCAGTTTAACTAGTCTGGCATTGTCTCTCTTCGTAATATTTTGCTTAGTATTTTCCCCACATTCCTGTACCTCACCTAATATCTGTCTATTTTCCCCGATATCCCTTCTTTCATATATGGGATATCCGCACTACGATTGCTTGTTTTGTACCTCCGTGGAAAGTGTTGGCTTGAAGGGAAGTGCGTGCTAGTCTCATTAAAATAGTGTAGAGGCGGGAATAAAAAAATACTATGCTTAATTTCATTTGATATAATGTGAGCTACTGAACAGGTTTACAGAATAGACTATATTTGCTACACAGCATAAAATTTATATTACTATTATTATTTACATACTTACTGACGTAAGGTACAAAACAAGGAATCGTAGTGCGGATATCCCATATATGAAAGAAGGGATATCGGGGAAAATAGACAAATATTAGGTGAGGAACAGGAATGTGGGAAAATACTAAGCAAAATATTACGAAGAGAGACAATGCCAGACTAGTTAAACTGAAAGGAATAGGCCGAACTATATATTTATCATTATTATTATTATTATTATTATAATTATTATTATTATCAAAAAAAAAAAAAGTCTATGACAGTGATAGCATTGCAGGCTGTTCTTTTACCTCCTCATAAGTTTTCACAAATATCGGGTTTTATTAATTCCAGGTTTTTGGTAAAGTCTGGTATTCAAAGAAAGTTTTTAACAACATGTTTAACTTATGCTGAGTGTAATATTTATCACAATTTGTGTTAAAATATGTGAAAAATTACAAAATTACAAAGCGTGCATCCGAAAATAAGCGGCTGTCGTTGACTTCGGCGGATTGTGTTATTAAATTTAAACTTACCTGACGATACTTAATAATATGTTTATTCTTTCACATTGCTTATTGACAAAACATAAATCTGATGGAGAAATATAGGTTAGTAAATAAGTTTTGATTCACATTACTTGGTAACTATTTGAGAACAATAAAGGTGTTCGGACAAAAATACTTCCGACCAATCAGGTATCAGGAACCTTTCCGAGCTAGAAGGGCACCCCTGTGAGTCGGTGCAAATATGCACCGCTAAAAAAATAGACTATAGTATAAGAGATATAAGTTCTATACTGTACCTAAAAAATATTCGCTATAGGTAAAATAAATTTTCAGTAATAGGGAAAATAAGAATTGATTATCCTTCCGATACATGATTTAATGTAACTGATGCTGATCATAGTCCAGAAAACAATTGGAAAATGAGTGATTTTATTTTTTTACTGTGTAGCCTTTACAAGTTTCTTTCCAATACATATTTTTGATCAGTCTATCAGAGGTTAGTATGCCATTTCGACACTTAATAACATCCCCTTCCCTTTTCCTAACAATAAAACGTTAGTTTGGGCTATTTGTGGAAGATTGTTGTTTTCAGAGTGCTTGCCGTTCAGGAATATACTTATATATATATATATATATATATATATATATATATATATATATATATATATATATATATATATATATACATATATATATATATGTATATATATATATATATATATGTATATATATATATATATATATATATATATATATATATACATAAGCATATACATATAAAAAAACACCAGGCATATACTATTTAGGGGAGATTATTTTAAAAGCTGATTAGTCTGGATTTATCGCCGAATTATCAATATTTTAGTAAGTAAGAGTTAAAAATAATGATCTGAATATTTACGAACGACAAAACTTCTAAAGGTTTGCCGAGAAATATTCACCAAAAATATAATAGTTGATACATATATTTGGCACCACGCTCAAAATGTGAAAAATTACCTTTCCAATGACATATAGATGATTGCAATTTATGACAGCGATGGCTCAGTAAAAGCATAAAAGGTAATTTTGGATGGTTTGAGAGCAATATATATCTGAAAATTAGTTAAATCTATTAAAGGGGTTATTTTTCTTATATATAGCATGCGACCACGCCAAGGAATAATATCAATCCTTATCAAATCTTTTACATGTATTCTTAACACTCGAAAATCACAGAACAAAAAGTAAGTAATGCAATAAGAGGAAACAATAAACTTGTCATTTAAGCACAATGAAAAATGCAAAAATGATTGAAATTGTGACTTCAAATTCATCGCTATACTGGTCCATCCATCCATATACCAAGGCACTTCCCCCAATTTTGGGGGGTAGCCGACACCAACAATGAAACAAAACAAAAAGGGGACCTCTACTCTCTATGTTCCTTCAGCCTAATCAGGGACTCAACCGAGTTCAGCTGGTACTGCTAGGGTGCCACAGCCCAACCTCCCACATTTCCACCACAGATGAAGCTTCATAATGCTGACTCCCCTACTGCTGCTACCTCCGCGGTCATCTAAGGCACCGGAGGAAGCAGCAGGGCCTACTGGAACTGCGTCACAATCGCTCGCCATTCATTCCTATTTCTAGCACGCTCTCTTGCCTCTCTCACATCTATCCTCCTATCACCCAGAGCTTTCTTCACACCATCCATCCACCCAAACCTTGGCCTTCCTCTTGTACTTCTCCCATCAACTCTTGCATTCATGACCTTCTTTAGCAGACAACCACTTTCCATTCTCTCAACATGGCCAAACCACCTCAACACATTCATATCCACTCTAGCCGCTAACTCATTTCTTACACCCGTTCTCTCCCTCACCACTTCGTTCCTAACCCTATCTACTCGAGATACACCAGCCATACTCCTCAGACACTTCATCTCAAACACATTCAATTTCTGTCTCTCCATCACTTTCATTCCCCACGACTCCGATCCATACATCACAGTTGGTACAATCACTTTCTCATACAGAACTCTCTTTACATTCATGCCCAACCCTCTATTTTTTACTACTCCCTTAACTGCCCCCAACACTTTGCAACCTTCATTCACTCTCTGACGTACATCTGCTTCCACTCCACCATTTGCTGCAACAATAGACCCCAAGTACTTAAACTGATCCACCTCCTCAAGTAACTCTCCATTCAACATGACATTCAACCTTGCACCACCTTCCCTTCTCGTACATCTCATAACCTTACTCTTACCCACATTGACTCTCAACTTCCTTCTCTCACACACCCTTCCAAATTCTGTCACTAGTCGGTCAAGCTTCTCTTCTGTGTCTGCTACCAGTACAGTATCATCCGCAAACAACAACTGATTTACCTCCCATTCATGGTCATTCTCGCCTACCAGTTTTAATCCTCGTCCAAGCACTCGAGCATTCACCTCTCTCACCACTCCATCAACATACAAGTTAAACAACCACGGCGACATCACACATCCCTGTCTCAGCCCCACTCTCACCGGAAACCAATCACTCACTTCATTTCCTATTCTAACACATGCTTTACTGGTATGAATATGAATGTTCAAGAACTTTTGAAGAAAAACGTTGGTTCAATAACATTTGGAGACATGTCTGATTTAAAGAAGGAAAACAAGATATATTTTTGTTAAGAATATTAGGATGATGCCAAAGCCGAAGAAAATTAGGAAATATATTAGAGTAAAAGAAGTGGAAACGATAAAGTTCAGAAATAAAAGTATTGAGTAAAGAATAATAAACTTAACCAATTGCAAAATGGGGAGAAAATTTGGAACATAATTACATGGAAATACCTTTGAGTGAAGAAAATTTGGAACATTATTATATGGAAATACGTTTAAGTGAAGAAAATTTGGAACATTATTATATGGAAATACGTTTAAGTGAAGAAAATTTGGAACATTATTATATGGAAATACGTTTAAGTGAAGAAAATTTGGAACATTATTATATGGAAATACGTTTAAGTGAAGAAAATTTGGAACATTATTATATGGAAATACGTTTAAGTGAAGAAAATTTGGAACATTATTATATGGAAATACGTTTAAGTGAAGAAAATTTGGAACATCATTATATGAAAATACCTTTAAGTGGAGAAAACTTGGAACATCATTATAGTAAGCAAAATCGTATCTCAACCCACATCCAAAGAGTCAAGATCCCCTTAGATTCGGTCTCAGGGAAATCAGAACTCCCACTAGGATAAACTGGACGTCCCACCACAGATGGCCAACGCGAGTATCTCGGGTCCTTCCGGGTCATCAACTTTTGCCTCCTTTCCAAATTTTTATGGGGTATCGAAAACCGCGAAACGGTTGCGTTCCCTCACGCCCTCGCGAACCTTAAGAGAAGGATCTCAAGGATAGGATGCAGAGTCCAGAATGCTGGCTCGGTTACTGATCGCTTTTTGATTCAGTGGTTTGCTCTCTCTCTCTCTCTCTCTCTCTCTCTCTCTCTCTCTCTCTCTCTCATTCTGTTTACGTAACTGCATAATCCTACTAGAAGAAAGTGCCTCCTTAATGTTCTGTGCTTAACTACTCTCTCTCTCTCTCTCTCTCTCTCTCTCTCTCTCTCTCTCTCTCTCTCTCTCTCTCTCTCTCTCTCTCTCTGTTTATCTAAATACTTAAATGCCCTTTCCACTAGACTTAAGTGCCTCCTGAAGGTGCTACCATTAAATTTTAGGCTTACCAATGTTTAGTAACCACCAGGTACATCTCTCTCTCTCTCTCTCTCTCTCTCTCTCTCTCTCTCTCTCTCTCTCTCTCTCTCTCTCTCTCTCTCATTTTAAATAACCTTTCATACCCCCTAACTGCCTTCATAATACCTTCATCTTTACCCAAGACGAACACAAAAGTCTCCCCCGCAATTCCATTCATTCATAGAGGGGGGCGGGGGGGGGGGGGGGGGGGGCTCGTTCGCCTTATACAGCCTTGTCTTCGCCCAAGAAAATATGACGTTTGTAAACTATCCAGCCAAGACGTAATGCCTCGTTGCTTATCGAGTTACTTTTCCTTAATATCTTTTGAAATGTAAACTTCGGCAGTTTAGCCATTCACTTTTCATTGATGAAAGAGCGAAAGATTTTGTTAGCCATTCAATTAATGTTCAATCACATGTATTCATTAAAGTTTTTTTTCATCACAATATACAGCTTTCATTCGGTACAAAAAATTTACTATCACGTGATACGAAATAAAACTCCGGAATATTGATTGATTGATTGATTGAAAGTTTTCTGGCATCCTGACATCTAAGGTCATTGACGCCGATACCATTTACTGTATATGAAAATTAAAAGAGAATTCGATTAAAACCATAAAAAATTAAGAAGTCATTACAATAGTTAAATAGTTTTCAGAAGACCTGCTTCTGAAATAAATCTAAAAATTCCGCTCGCATAGTAAGACACATCATGTCCAAGAATCTTGGCAAGGATAAACCTGCCATCCTCACCTCGAGCCTCAAACAGATATCTATTTCTTAAGTTAGTAAAATTAGGGCATTCGGTCAACAAATGCCTCACTGTTAAAGGTACTAAGCAGTCCTCGCAATACGGTTGGTGTTGGCCCTTCAGCAGAAACTCGTGTGTCAACCGTGTGTGACCAATACGGAGACGACAAAGAGTCGTCTCCCATTTTCGGGGAATCATGTTATACCTCCAAGGTGATATGATATTTGTTACTTCCCTCATTTATTGCCATCTTGACTGTCCCAGTGCTGTTGCCATTTATCACAAACCAATTTCTTGATGTAAGGTAGGAGATCGTTACATGGAATGGGATACCTCCTTGGTAGCAACTTGGATGCCCCATTCTTCGCCAGTAAATCTGCCTTCTCATTCCCAGACACACCTACATGTGCTGGAACCCAACAAAAGAACAGTTATACCTTTCCGTCCAATAATAAAAAGCCATTCTAAAATCTTTAAAACTAGAGGGTTACTAGAATTAAAAACTTCTAAAGCTTGAAGAACACTCCTTGCATCACTAAAAATTGTGAAATTACCCTCCTTTTCCAAAGCTATTTTCTCAATAGCGGTTAATATGCCATACAGTTCGGCAGTAAATATGGAAGCTGTTAGAGGAAGTGCACCTCTACAATTAAAATCATTACTATGTACTCCAAATCCAACGCCAGCATCAGATTTGGAGCCATCAGTATATATAAAAGTCGATCCCCTATGTTCTTCGACATGTTCCATAAAAAGAGACCTGGATTCTAAGTCAGTCATATTCTTCTTAACTCCAATAAAGTATTTACAAAAAGATATGTCAGGTAATTTCCATGGAGGCGTTGATGATACCTTGAATGGAAGCACCTTATTTCTAATTATATCCAGATTGTTTAATAATTGGTTAACCCGAAACCCAAAAGGTTGAGGAGATTTTGGGTGTAACTCAAAGTAGGTTGAGTGCCTTACAAGGCTTGCAGTCTGAAAGGCTGAAGAATTAGGGAGTCTTTGCAATCTAAACCAATACCGAATAATAGAGGACATCCGGTAAAGGTCCAGAGGCAACTCCCCAGCATCAACAAGGAGACTTGTGATGGGGGAGGTTCTAAAGGCTCCTGTGGACAATCTAATGCTAGCATGATGTATTGAATCTAGTATTTTTAACCGGCTTGGGGTGGCTGAAGAATATACCTCACAACCATAACTAATTTTGGAAAATATCAAGGCCTTGTATAATTTTAAAATTGTATTGCGGTCTGCCCCCCATGACGTATGGGACAAGACTTTTAAAAGATTCATAGCTTCAACACATTTAGCTTTTAATGCTTTTAAGTGAGAAACCCATGTAAGCCTACAATCAAATATCAACCCTAAAAATTTTGCTTCACTTGCACATGGGATCCGTTGACCTTTGATGTATATATCCGGGTCTGGATGTACTCCCCGTATACGACAGAAATGGACAATTGTAGTTTTACTTGTTGAGAACTTAAATCCATTCATATTGGCCCAATGGATAATTTTATCAATAGAGAGTTGGATTTTTCTCTCAACCATTGCCATTCTGGCCCCAGCAAATGATATGGAGAGATCATCCACAAATAATGTTGCGAGAACATCCCGGGGAACGACTGAGGATATCCCATTAATTGCTAGTGCAAAAAGGGTTACACTCAGCACACTCCCCTGAGGAACTCCTTCTTCCTGGCACTTACTCTGTGATAGAGCTTCCCCAACTCTCACTTGGAAAACTCTATGTGAAAGAAATGACTGGATGAATAGTGGTAGCTCACCTCTCAATCCGCACTCATGGATTCTTTTAAGTATACCGTATCTCCATGTGGTATCATATGCCTTTTCAAGATAAAAAAAAACTGTCACATGGTGCTGTTTGGAAGCAAAGGCTTCACAAATGGAGGACTCAAGTTGTATCAGCACATCAGTCGTTGAGTGCATTTTCCTGAATCCACATTGAATGGGTGATAAAATATTCTTCTTTTCAAGGTACCAAATCAGTCTTGCGTTGACCATCTTCTCCACGATTTTACATAAACAAGATGTCAATGCAATAGGTCGGTAGTTTGCTGCTAAAAACTTATCCTTACCGGGTTTTAAAAAGGCTAAAATAATGGCTAGTTCCCAAACACTTGGATAACTATGATCATGCCATATTCTATTAAAAATGCTCAAAATAAATAACTTTGTATTAAAAGGTACATGTTTAATCATTGCATATGGAATTCCATCGGGTCCAGGGGCTGTATCGTTACAAGTAGCAAGAGCAGAATCAAATTCTCTTTCAGTAAAAGGAGAATTGTATGACTCTTGCTTTCTTGTTGCGAAGTTTAAAATTTTCTTTTCTTCATTGCTCCTATACTGGTGACCAGGAGCTGCTTGACACTTGCACGATACATTTGAGAAATGGTCAGCCAGGGCATTGCTAACTTCGGTTGCTCCAGTCATATACTTGCCATTTATCTTTAACACTGGTGGTGGGTTTGGGGTGAATTTGCCTGCTATCTTTTTGACTTTCCTCCACACAGATGATGTTGGTGTTCTACTGTTAATGGAGGAAACAAAGGACATCCAAGACTGGCGCCTAGCTTCTTTCATGGCACGGCGGAACTGTGCTCTACATTTCTTGTATATGACTAAATTCTCCTCATTACGGCGCATGCGCAATCGAGTTAAAGACTTTCTTGTGGCTCTATGCAGGGCAGTTAGTTCTGATGACCACCAGGGGACTGGTCGTTGTCTGAATATCCCAGTTGTTTTGGGAATGGAATTCACTCCTGCTGTGTGAAGAGTTCCATTAAGTAAGTCTATGGCATCATCAACACTTTCAAACTGTTCTGCATTTCCTTCAATTTCACTTAACTCCCGAAATCTATTCCAGTCCGCCTTATCAAGATTCCATCGAGGTGATCTTTGTAAAGGTGGACCATTGTTGGTGTTTATAATGATTGGTGCATGATCACTAGTATGCCAATCATCTAATGTTCTCCAATTAAAATCGAGAAGACAGTTAGAGCTTGCGACTGATAGGTCAATGCAGGACAAGGTACCTGTCTGTACATGAAAATGTGTGGGCTCTCCTGTATTGAGGAGTCCGACATCTTCATTCTCCAAAATTGACGATATAATATTACCCCTTGCATTTGCTAAAACATCACCCCATAAAGGATGTCTACTATTAAGGTCTCCTAGTAAGAGAAAGGGTTGTGGGAGTTGTTTAATCACCTCTACTATATTATCATATGAGATGTTGTCATTTGGAGGCAAGTAAAGAGAACAGATTGTGTATTTTCTCCCTATATCAATCTGTACAGCCACTGCCTGCAGAGGGGTACAGATAGACAAAGATATTTGGGGAACATCTCGACGAACGTATATAAGACTTCCCCCATGGCTCCCTGCTCGTTGATCATATGGTGTCCTATAGCTAACATACTCTCTGGGACAAGGAGTATTAGCATCGAGCTTGCTTTCTTGTAGACATACTGTTATAGGGGAGTGCTCACATATGAGGAGCTTAAGTTGTTCATATTTCGCCCTTAAACCCTGGCAATTCCATTGCAGAATGGAGGAAAAAACTATGTTTTATTTTTTGGAAGACACCTTAGATGAAGTCTTCCCATTGGCAATATTTGATCTAACAATATTTCCCGGAGGTAACTCTAGAGAGGATCTTGATATAGTGGGTTTTGTGTTTCTCTTTTTCTTTGTGTCCTTTTGATCTAATTGTTGAGGAGGATGGTGGACCTCAACTTGAATTTCTGATTGGTTCAATTTACCTTCTAGTTGTTCAGAAACATCGGCAGACAAGATATCATATTTATTGGAAGTCGTGACTTTAATGTTTCTTATGGTAGGAGGAGAGAGGGAGGGAGGTCTCTCTCTTTTCCGATTAAAAGGTTGTGATCTGTCAGGTTTTTGCACCTTCCCCACTACGGGTTCACCAGGTAAATTGGTTTCGAGTGCAACCTCCATCAGATCAGGCAAGGACACGGCCTGTGAGAGGTTTGTACTATTGTTTAAATCGGAGTAGTTGGCTTTTGAATAATTTTCAGATCTTTAAGTATCCGTTTTGATTTTTCTACAATTTCTGGATATAGATTTTCGATGGGACTTTCAACCTCTTTAACTACTTTCATTTGTTTCTTTATCTTAGAAGTAGAGATATAATTTTCGTCTGTGTGGTTTGGCAAGTTTTTCTTCAGAACCATTGAAAAAGGTTGCCCTGGTCTTATTTGCTTTTCAAGAGCTCTTTTACGAGCCTCTTTAAAAGTAACCCTTTCCATGGTCCTAATGGCCTGGATTTCTTTTTCAAAAATAAACTTTACACAGCTTTTAGATGTAGCTGGGTGTGCTTCCCCACAATGTATGCAATTAGGGTTTTCTATGCATACTCCATGACTACTTTTTCCACAGTTTGCACAAATAGCTGGCTTATTGTTTAGTTTTTCTTTACATTTCTGGCTTAAATGGCCATACATTTGGCAATGATAACATCGCAATGGTGACGGGATATATGGTTTTACCTTCAAAGATAGCCATCCAGCTTTTATAACATTTGGTAATCGGCATTGATCAAATGTTATAATCAGAGTAGCAAGAGGGATACGTTGTTCTCCAACTCTCTTTCTCATTCTGACTACTTTAACTACTCCTTGATTTTTCAGTTCATCCTCTATTTCTTTCTCCTCTATATCCAACAATTCTGGAGCATATATCACACCTCTACTCTGGTTGAAAGTAGGGTGAGAAACGCATTTTACGCTATGACCATTCAATGTTGTAAGTGTTTTTAACCTTTCACCTTGTAATGGGGACAGTGTCTCTATCAAGAGACTTCCATTTCCCTGGGGTAAAATTTTTGGCTGCCCTCCACATAAAGTAACTATTTCCCTATTAGCTTTAAAAACATTTATACGCTCATTTCTTCCGTTTTCAAATTCCAAGATAAAAAATTTTTCATAATTCACTACTTCATAGTGACCAGGTAATACTTCTACTTTTCTATATCTTTCTGTACTGTCATCATTTTTCACTCTCTCTCTCTTCTTCTCTAGCGTTTTATTATTCACATGACGTGAATAAGGTTCTAACGTTACAATGTTAGAACCCGAGTTGGAGCAGTCTGTACCGAGGTCCATGTTTGTATTTTCCAGGTCGTCAACAGAGGTATTGGGTTTTTTTGAAAAAGCAAGCCGGGTTATCCACCTCTTATCGGAGGATGTCAGTCCTCCTATCCCATGTGGCCCAACACGAGAAGAGGCTTCAGCGGGGACCAGTCCTCTATTAGAGAGGGGCTGCCTCTCTTAAGGTGGGCGTACACTGGTCAGTGGGGGTAGTTAGCCCCTCCCACCGTCGACTCCAATGCCTGGCGTCACCCATTACCCGCAAATATGGGTGACTTAAGACCGGATCACTGGAGCCCGACTCTTAACAGACTTGGTCTGCACCCAATGGGGTCTGCCAGAGGGTGATGGCGTCTAAATTGGCACAGGTTGAGATGGAATGCAGTCCATCCCACACTCTGCCAAATCCAAAGCAGCATCCAAAGTAAAATCGAACATGCCAAAGTCGTCAACCATATCGAGCCCAAAAGGAAGAGATGGGAGAAAAAAGAAATTATCAAAAGTAAAAGAGAAAGTGCTGACTGATTTAGTTGGATCGACAGCTGGGCACCGAGGTCCAATGGGAAGTAGTTCCCACTGTTCATTAGAGCCCAGCTGCTAATCCCTAAGCCCCCCATCCTCATCAAGGCTTCAGCATCTGGGGGTACTCCGGAATATGAATGACTGATTATGCTAAGTTATAAATTGTGTAATACAATAAAATCATAACAACAGATTGTTCTTGTTTTTGTTATTAGTTTGTCAGATTCTTTGTCAGTTTTTCCTGGTCATTTGATAACTAAGAAAAGGTAAAATGAACCCAATCTGCCTATCTGAATGTGTAATAGCACAAAATTTAACTCTCTCTCTCTCTCTCTCTCTCTCTCTCTCTCTCTCTCTCTCTCTCTCTCTCTCTCTTTTTTACACACTTTTATAAAACTTGCAAATTTATTACTCTCTCTCGTTCTCTTTCTTTCATTTATCAAAGGCGCAAATATATCTCACTCTCTCTCTCTCTCTCTCTCTCTCTCTCTCTCTCTCTCTCTCTCTCTCTCTCTCTCTCTCTCTCTCACCTTCCGATTTAGGATGAACTATTGTTTGCTCATGATATATACCACCGAACAAAAACATCTTTTATTAAGACTCACTTGTGTGACTAGCCAGAGATCCATCACGGATATTGGAAACCTTTTCTTTCTACCAATGACTACAATGATTCACTTTTCACAAAACGTCGAGTCAATTCCAAGGATTTTTGCTTTATGCGTCCTCCATTTAATTTCGGATTCCCGTCGTCTTCTTAGATTTATGGTATAATGAGTGAATGGAATAGTTATGCTCGGCCTTGCTTCTGGTCTCCAGGAAGGCAGTAAATGCAGTGATAAATGACTTTAAGGGCTTGAGAGTAAATGAAGGTGCATTGTATAAAATGCACTGGAGTTTTTACATTTTATGTATTGCATTCATTCTGGGTTCTTTATTCTTGGTAGCATATCGGAGATTATGAATAGGTGTATCTGAACACAGGAAACTTCTTGGTGTTAGATACTAAGAAAATACATCAATAATTTCTTTGATATCTGCGAGGAAAGGTTTTATGTGACTAATCTAGAATATAGTGCCATGCATAGATAACACTTACATGTATACATATACGAGTATATATATATATATATATATATATATATATATATATATATATATATATATATATATATATATGTGTGTGTGTGTGTGTGTGTGTGTGTGTGTATGTATTGTGTGTAATTATATACATATCCCTTTCTGAGTGGGGATACCTTAACGTGGTAAAATGGTTTAACGATTATTATTATTACTTGCTAAGCTACAACCCTAGCTGGAAAAAGCAGGATGCTATAAGCCCAGGGGCCCCAACAGGGAAAATAGCTCAGTGAGGAAAGGAAAAAAGGAAAAATAAAATATTTTTAGAACAGCAACAACGCCAAGGCAAATATTTCCTATATAAACTATAAAAACTTTAACAAAACAAGAGAAAGAGAAATTAGATAGAATAACGTGCCCGAGTGTACCCTCAAGCAAGAGAAACTCTTAACCTAAGACAGTGGAAGACCATGGTACAGAGGCTATGGCACTGCCCAAGATACGAGAACACACTAAAGTAGATGATATTCTAACAACATGTAAGAAAAAAAAAATTGACATGGGCAGGTCATATAATGAGAATGACAGATACTATAGTCTATTTTTTTAGCGGTGCATATTTGCACTGACTCACAGGGGGTGCCCTTTTAGCTCGGAAAGGTTCCTGATACCTGATTGGTCGGAAGTATTTTTGTCCGAACACCTTCATTGTTCTCGAATAATTACCTAGTAATGTGAATCGACACTTATTTATTAACCTATATTTCTCCAACAGATATATGTTTTGTCAATAAACAATGTGAAAGAATAAATATATTGTAAATAATCGTCTTGGTAAGTAAATTTAATAACACAATCCGCCGAAGTCAACGACAGCAGCTTGTTTTCGGATGTACGCTTTGTAATTTTGTAATTTTTCACATATTTTAACGCAAATTGGGATAAATTACACTCGGCATAAGTTAAACATGTTATTATAAACTTTCTTTGAATACCAGAATTTATCAAAAACATGGAATTAATAAAACCCGATATTTGTGAAAACTTATGGGGAGGTAAAAGAACAGCCTGTAGCGGCCTGGCGGGAAAACAATCCCTTCTGACTTTTAGACGCAGTTTTTCTTTTTTCTTTTGTAATATAGTTCGGCCTATTCCTTTCAGTTTAAATAGTCTTGCATTGTCTCTCGTATTATTTTGCTTATCATTTTCCCAGATTCCTGTTCCTCACCTAATATCTATCTATTTTCCCCGATATCCCTTCTTTCATATAGGCCTATGTGATATCCGCACTACGATTCCTTATGTTTTGTACCTTTCGTCAGTAAGCATGTAAATAATAATAACAACATAAATTTTATGCTGTGTAGAAAGTATAACCTATTCTGTAAACCTGAAATTAAGCATAGTATTTGTTCTTTATTCCCGCCTCTACACTATTTTAATGAGACTAGCACGCGCTTCCCTTCAAGCCATCACTTTCGACAGAGGATAAGAAATAAGGAATCGTAGTGCGGATATCCCATTTATGAAAGAAGTGATTTCGGGAAAATAGATAGATATTAGGTGAGGAACAAGAATGTGGGAAAATAATAAGCAAAATAATACGAAGAGAGACAATGCAAGACTATTTTAACTGAAAGGAATAGGCCGAACTATATTACGAAAGAAAAAAAAAAACTACGTCTACAAGTCAGAAGGGATCGTTTTCCCGCCAGGCCGCTACAGGCTGTTCTTTTACCTCCCCATAAGTTTTCACAAATATCGGGTTTTATTAATTCCATGTTTTTGGTAAATTTTGGTATTCAAAGAAAGTTTATAATAACATGTTTAACTTATGCCGAGTGTAATTTATCCCAATTTGCGTTAAAATATGTGAAAAATTACAAAATTGCAAAGCGTGCATCCGAAAACAAGCTGCTGTCGTTGACTTCGGCGGATTGTGTTATTAAATTTAGACTTCCCAAGACGATTCTTTATAATATATTTATTCTTTCACATTGTTTATTGACAAAACATATATCTCATGGAGAAATGTAGGTTAATAAATAAGTTTCGATTCACATTACTTGGTGATTATTCGAGAACAATGAAGGTGTTCGGACAAAAATGCTTCCGACCAATCAGGTATCAGGAACCTTTCCGAGCTAAAAGGGCACCCCTGTGAGTGGTTGCAAATATGCACCGCTATAAAAAATAGACTATAGTTGGACATATGAATAACCAAATGGGTCCCTAGTGACTGCAAAACCGGGTGATGGAACAAAAGACGATGGATTGACGAACTAAGAAAATTTGCGATTATAGACTGCCAAAGAAAAATCATAAACAGTCGCAAGTGGAGGAGCATGTCTGGGGCCTTTAGTCCTGCAGTGGACTACCAACAGCTGATGATGATGATGATGATATATAGGTATACGCATATATATTAGATATGTATCAATATGAACATTTTCACAGATACCAATACTTCAAGTCCTACAAGATATGAAAAGAAATGAACTGCTCTTCATTGTTAAAAAGAAATTATCAAGCAAGTATCCGATCTCCTCAAGCAAGCATCCAATCTCCTCAAGCAAGCATCCGATCTCCTCAAGCAAGTACCCAATCTCCTCAAGCAAGTACCTGGTCTCCTCAAGCAAGTATCCGATCTCCTCAAGCAAGCATCCGATCTCCTCAAGCAAGTATCCGATCTCCTCAAGCAAGTACCCAATCTCCTCAAGCAAGTACCCAATCTCCTCAAGCAAGTACCCGATCTCCTCAAGCAAGTACCTGGTCTCCTCAAGCAAGTATCCGATCTCCTCAAGCAAGTAAGCGATCTCCTCAAATATGAAGTAAATGAAAAATTATGAATTGTGAATGTGAAATCTTCTATTTCATGTATTGTAAATATGTTGTCTAGTATATTAAGAGTCCACTCAATTACATTTAATTATGGCACTTTTGCACATTAAGTAAATTAATTGAATGAGAATGAAACATTCTGAAAATTTCAACCACATTAACAAAAATAATTAGAAAAGAAGTATCTTGATACTCCTATTCCGAAATCACAAATGAACTTATAAATATGACATATTTTTATTAATGGTATTTGAGTACTTTAGAAAATTGGATAAAATGATAAACAATCATTCCATAAATTTCAATCAAATGAATTAAAAAATAATTAGAAAAGTAAGTATTGATATTCATATCAAGTCAATAACTAGTTTAGATTTTTAATATAATTTAGAAACATCGGATATTCTTCCTGAATCTGCACTTAGGTGATTCCTATGAGATGATTATAAATGACCTCCAATGCTAAATAGCCTTTCACTCTCTACTTAAGAGGGAGGAGCTGACAAATACCTAATGGGAAGGGTACGTATAATGGACAATCTTTACCTGTTCAGCTTTCTCCACTCTGACGGATTACCTCCTCATTGACGTATCTTCTTCACTGCATAATTCTGATTAAGGTTTTCAGAGACAAATCCTTTGAATCTAATCTTACTAATGCTGATGATAGAAGATTTGAAAAGAAAGAACAGAAATATAGGACTGAAAATGAAGATGTGTACAACTAAGATAATGTTCACTGAAAATACAGACAACAAATAAGGGCTATGGATAAACCTCTAGAGATTGTTATTGAATATACGCACTTGAGACATACAGTAAGTGTTTCCCCATGAAATGAGACCGAAATCAAAAGAAGGATAAACATTGGATGGAGAGCTTTTGGTGAACAAAATGGGGGTTATAAAAAGTAAAATGGTCCTTTCTCTAAAAAGAAAAGTATTTAATAGCAGAGTTCTATCAGTATCAACTTATGCATCAGGAATTTGGAGCCTTACTAAAGCTTTAAAACATATGCTACTTACAACTCAAACATAATTGGAGAGAATAATGAAGAGACAGAAAAAGAGCAATCTAAAGTAGGGGATATTCTAACAAGAAGAAAAGGACGTGCAGAAATGAAAATCAACAGTTAATAATACAGTTATCTTTTATATATATGTATATGTGTATACTGTATATATATATATATATATATATATATATATATATATATATACAGTAAATATATAATATAAATCTCATAACTTATTCGATATAACGCAAAACACTACGAGCCTCCCCAAATCTTTCAAAATGCTTCACGTCTCAAAGGAAACTTTATTCGATACACAAAAGATTGAACTTTACCAAGAGGAACGAATGCGTAAGAAGCATAACAACTTTGTCAACATCGAACGTGATCTTATCCATTTACGATGAGTTAGCTTTACGACTTTCCCATTATTTGGAATTTAACTTGGGGCCCTCGATGGGTATTATCTATAAAAGTATCTTCATCTTCGCCAGGAGAACGCTCCAAGGAAAAAGAACACAAGTGAATGCCCCATTCATACTTTCACTCTAGAATTCACATTAAAGTTAATTTTTCCTTATTTACTCCAAACCTTCAACCGGAAGTGTATCGAAATGAAAGCACGGCTCATTTTCTCTCCTCATCTATACTTCTAATCTTCCCGCATCACGCGGTTTATCATGACTTACTATGTCGGTAGACTTCTAATATGCATCTTGTGTACTAAATAGTATTATCTCCCACCCAGAAAAAAATTTTGTGAGTCACATCTATCTCCTTTACCCTGACGACAAAAAAATAAAAAAAAATAATTCCTTCGGAATTTTTCCTGAATTTGGATGTGAGTGGTAGCATTACGCATTCATGTCAGCAACTCAATTACAATTTAGCACATCACAACAACAGTTCACTTCTGA
Organism: Palaemon carinicauda; assembly: GCF_036898095.1. NCBI lineage: Eukaryota > Metazoa > Arthropoda > Malacostraca > Decapoda > Palaemonidae > Palaemon > Palaemon carinicauda. The sequence goes on from NC_090744.1 coordinate 35,592,720, forward strand.
ATTCCCCAAAAGCCAGAGGTCGCTCTATCCTTATATCAACAACAGTTGTTTTTAATGGTTGAAAGGTCACTTTTGAATGGCAGAGGCAAGAGACAGTTAGAATGCCCTAGAGTACAGACTGACAATATAAAAAATCAGCACCCAAGCCGCTCTCCACCCAAGCTAGGAACAGGGAGGGCCAGGCAATGGCTGTCAATGACTCAGCAGGTAGACCTATAAGTTCCCCAAGTACACCCTCCTAAGCTCACTAGGATGGTGAGGTTGCAAACACTACAAGAAACTATCGAGTTTGAGCGGGACTCGAACCCCAGTCCGACAGATTGCCAGGCAGGGACGTTTCCAATAGGCCACCACAACCCTACCTATGAATAGTATTCTTAAATTCCCAATTACAGCTTCTACTTAGGCATCACCACTCCCTCCATGGTCACGGGTCTGCATTCTCTTCAGGCATCTACCTTGCAAATTTACCTCTTTTTCGGGAAGCATAAATATTGCATATTAAAAATCTATTTACAGAGTAAACGCATATAGCTTCTTGCACTTCCAACAGGCTATGAAAAGTGAATGCCTAAACCGCTAAACTTTAAATGACCAAGAGATATTCCGGCGAAATACCTCGATAAGCGACGAGGCAATAAATCTTGCTGGGGATAGTTTACCGACGACATATTTTCTTGGGGGAGAAGGATGAGGGGTGGGGAGAGGGTGGGGGGTGGGGTTAGGGGGAGGGAGGAGGAGGGGAAGTGACAGGTTGAACCAAATGAAGCCCAGCAGATGGATGAATGGTGATGTTAAGAAATAGAGTATGACAAGACATTACGATTTGAAATGAAATGCATTGGGGGTATTTATGATAATGGAGAGAGAGAGAGAGAGAGAGAGAGAGAGAGAGAGAGAGAGAGAGAGAGAGAGAGAGAGAGAGAGAGAGCGTTTTCAACAAGAGATATATATAAAAAGTTTTTTTTTCAGGAGATATCTAACGATAACCTTTAATAAATGAATTCTGAAAAAAGCGAATATCTGTTAACAATTGTGTTCCAAGGTGGTAAATATAAAATGTTTCATAAGCATATGTTATCGTCCACAAATTCAGGTTTCAGCAATATTCAATAAAGTTTCTTTTCGGATAAATGTAATAAAAACTCCGAGCCGGAATTCCTAAGGAATTGCAAGACCAATTTAAGATACACAAACAAATAAAACGCAAAAGTATCATTATTTACTAGAATTCTGGACATAAAAGGCAACGAGGCAATTTACATATATTCCTGTGAACGACATTGTTCTAACAAGTAAGGAGAAAGAAAGAATTCTCCTTTTCAACAGGATTGAAAGAAAACTAAATTTTAATACATGACCGTGAATAAATACTGAAAACAAAAAATACATAACTAAAATTCAAGAAAACTTACGGTAATCTACCTTATATAATATAGAGAAAGTGACTGGCTAAATACATAAATATATTTCTTTCTGGTCACGATCAGCTCTACCCGTCCCTTGGGTAGGCAGGAGAAGGAGTAGTCATACCCTGGTGAGAAGGGGGTGCGTGTGCGTTTGCGTGCATATCTGTGTAAATAATTAGCTGCCATTTTTGGCTGGTCGTGTACACGAGCATAAAAATAGATATTCAATAAACAAGTATATACCTTTCCTTATTTATTTTGCAAACCAGTTCCTTTTGTAGCGGGGAGAGAAAGTAGTCATACCCTGGTGAGAGGGGGGGGGGCTTGTTTGTGCATATTCATCTCTTTTATCTAGCGGATTTTTAGGGGTCGCGTACACTAGTATAAAAATGGATAATAAACAAGTGTAATACTCTCTATATTTATTTTGTAAACCAATTCCTCGCATATCAATAAAGCCCATTTCAGACTTATTCATCAATGGAACAATTTTTGCAAAGGAGGATTTCCCCAGAGACGCAATTAACAAATCATCCCCACACGAGAAAAAAAAAAAAAAAAAAAAAAAAAAAACTGCAGAAAAATGTGATTACCGAATGCACGCAATGCAACTGCATATTGTGGACCGCGAACCGATGCATTAAGGACTACAGATGGCCGTAATTCATCACCGAGTTTTCTTCCACTGCAAGGAGTATTAAAGCAAGGTAAGGCATGGCCATTCCATACACTGATTATCTCATAAATCTAAGGAGACGACGGGAATCCGAAATTAATGGCGACACGCACCAGGCAAAATCTATTCAGGAGGAATTAACTCGCAGCTTTTCTTTTTTTCTTCAGAAAGATGAGTCATTGCAGTTTGAAGGGATCTGAACCAAGTCTTCTTAATGGACTTCACCGATGTAAATTTATATTTCTATACGATTTTTTTCTAGCGTTTCTTTATATTTTCATACACCTGATAATTGATAAGTCAATAACAAAAATTACGTAAATTCTTACAAGTAAATACATTCGCATACTGTCTGAAATATACAACAACAAATACAGCCGTTTCGAGACCACTGCAGGAAAAAGGCCTCAGACATATCCTTCTTCATGTCTGGGTTTGGCCAATTTTCTATACCACACTGGTCAACTGTAGATTGGAGATGGAAGACTTTTGTCTGATCACTCACAGCAATCCAACTTGGTATGGGTGGCCCTGATCATGGCGATACACAGACCCTTTCACCACGTTAAGGCATCCCCATTCAGAAAGGGATCTATCTATCTATCTATCTATCTATCTATCTATATATATTATATATATATATATATATATATATATATATATATATATATATATATATATATATATAATGTGTGTGTATGTGGTACTTTTATATTTCATATAAATGTGTTCACGTATATCAAATACAACCTCAAAAACATAATCAATTTTACACCATAACAATAAGACTTGAGTTTAGATTTGAAGCTTTCACTTGAAACTTCGTTACAGTGTCCGAAAGTCATCATTACAGAACCTGACAGAAGATAATTATAACCTTTTCGTACGGATTAGCTTCTGCAATCGTACAAAAGCTGGGTAATTATATAGTCCGTAATCTGTGCAATTTTCGGATTCCTTAGAAACGTATTCCTTAAGAAAGATGGAAGGAGGGTTGGGGGCCAGAGACAAAAGAAAGGGGGAGAGGGTGTTGGGGTGGGCAGACGGAGCAAAAAAGTGGTCTGCAGTAGGGGTTCGTCAAGGTATGTAATTTTCTACGTGCTTGTGACATGCTGATTCAGGCAATACTGACGCAAGTTGAGAAAAAGTTTAACTTCAGTGTATTTTAATTCCTGTTTTTAATTACATTTAAATCAACAATAGAACTACCGAATCAGGACTATCATGTACAGATATCATTACTCTTTTATGAATGTCTCTTTTATATTTCTATTAATTCTTATGCTGTCTGGAGACATTGAGCGAAATCCGGGACCAGTACGTCCTAGATTTCGTCAATGTCGGCTTCTGTATTGCAATATTCGTGGTCTTCATGCAAATATCCAAGACAGTATGATATTCAGTTGTGCTCAGAAACTTTGGTTTCTAATATGAGGCACTCATCTGAGCTCCTTATAACTGGTTTTAAGAAGCCAATAATGTTGAAACGTGATAACATCCCTTGGGCCAGGGGAATGGCGGTGTATATTAGGACCGAGTACCCTGCTTCTCATAAGTCCTTCTATCAATGTGGATGTCATGAGATTCAGGTAATAAAAGTTTGTAGCAGGCATAACAACTTTTATTTGTGTTCGATCTACCGAAATCCAGATTGTCTTCTTACCATTATGGCTAAGATACAAGAAGATGATAGAAAGGCTTCTTTTGTCTTTGTTGGTGATTTTAATGCTCACCATAGGGAGTGGTTAAGTTCTATCTCTCCTACCGATCGCCATGGCTTAAGAGCTTTAGACTTTGCCTCTGAATCAGGGTGTGAGCAAATCATAAATGAAGCTACTCACAGGTCTGGTAATTGCTTGGACCTCGTATACACTGACTCCCCTGGCGTTATAACTAGTAAGGTTGGTTCTCCAGTCGGGATATCTGATCATGCCTTGATTTCATTAGTAGTGAAGACTGAGCAGCCTGTCCCTGATATATCATACTCTTGTAAAATTTATATGAAATCCCAAGCAGACTGGAATGGGATTTTGCATGATCTTTTGTGCTTGAATTGGTCACAATTATATGGTAGTGTAGATCCTGTTGTCCCTTTGAATGAGAATCTAGTCAACATAATTGATAGGCGTATCCCTTCTCGTGTGCTAAGGTACCAAGTGAAGGACAAACCATGGTTCAATGATGATTGTAGACGTGCTTATTTGGAGAAGCAAGAGGCCTATCACCTTTGGAAGGGTAACAGATCAGATTTGACCTGGAACAACTATACTCAGCTTCGAGCTTTTGCTCAGAGAGTTTATGCCTCAACTGAAAAGGAGTACAATTTAACCATAAAAGAAACCCTTTCTGGTACAACTCAGGAACATAAATGGTGGTCTACCCTTAAATCTGCACTCTTTGGTGTAGATGCAACAGTTCCTCCTTTACTTAAAACAGATGGCTCAGTCACTCACTGTCCAAAGGAAAAGGCAACCATTTTGCCTGATGTTTTTGACAGTAAACAGAGTAATGAAAAACTTGAACTTCCTCATTCCTGTTTTCCTGAGGCTTAACTAACTAGTTTAGCTTTTCGATCTCGTGAGATTAAAGCTCTGTTGATAGACCTTGATGCTTATGGAGGTGTAGACCCAAACGGTATTTTTCTTTGTTTTTTTATAAAGACAGCAGATTTCTTAGCTCCAAAGTTATCTGTTATTTTGCGCAAGTTAGCAAGAAGAGGGGCTTTTAACACTTGTTGGAGAATTGGTAATGTTACTCCTCTATGTAAATGTGGTTGTGGTAGCTCAAGTCCCACTGATTACCGCCCAATTTCCATAACTCCCATATTATCTAAAGTTTTTGAACGTCTTAATAGGTTTGCTGAAGGTAATCATCTACTCCCTAGTTTGCAATTTGGTTTTCGTAAAGGCCTTGGAGCATGTGATGCCCTTCTTACAATCTCCAATGCTGTACAGAAATCCCTTGATTGTGGTCAGGAAGTTCGTATGATTGGCCTTGATTTTAGTGCTGCCTTTGACCGTGTCAATCATGAGGCCCTTGTTTTCAAACTGAAACAGCTGGGAGAGGGTGGGTCATTTCTTAGCATTATTATTGGTTTTTTAAGTAATAGATCTCAAAGAGTTGTTGTTGATGGGCACCATAGTGAGTATAGGAATGTGATATCCGGTGTTCCAAAGGGTAGTGTTCTTGGCCCAATTCTTTTCATACTATATACACATGACATGTGGTTTGGCCTAGAAAACAAGCTTGATGCATATGCAGATGATGCTACTCTCTTTGCATCAATCCCATCCCCTGAATGTAGATCTGAGGTTGGTGAATCCCTTAATAGATTTAGCTAAAATTAGTGCATGGTGCAAATTATGGGGAATGAAGTTGAATCCTAACAAAACTCAAAGTATGATTATAAGTAGGTCAAGGACGGTGGCTCCTCAACATCCGGACCTCAATATTGATAATGTTTCTTTAAATTTGTATGACTCTTTTAAAATTTTAGGTGTGATTCTCGACAGCAAATTTACTTTTGATTAACACATTAGGTATGTGTCTTCTTCAATTGCACAAAAAATTGGCTTATTGAGAAAGTCCTTTAAGATTTTCGGTGATCAATGTATTCTGAAGAAGTGTTTTAATTATTTCATTCTACCTTGTTTTGACTATTGTTCTCCTGTCTGGTGCTGACTCTCATCTTAATTTGTTGGACAGAAACTTACGGTCTATTAAATTTCTTATTCCTGATCTAGATATTAATCTTTGGCACCGTCGTTCAATTAGTTCATTATGCATGTTGCATAAGATTTTTCATAACTCTGACCATCCTTTACATTCAGATCTCCTTGGACAATTCTATCCTGTTCGTAATACTAGGCAGGCAGTTAATTTTAATAGCCAGGCCTTCTCCATCATGAGGTTCAATACTACACAGTACTCTAGAAGTTTTATTCCAGCTGTTATCAAGTTGTGGAATGATCTTCCTAATCGGGTATATAGTTGAATCAGTAGAACTTCAAAAGTTCAAAGTTGGAGCAAATGTTTTTATGTTGACCAGGCTGACATGAGTCTTTTTATTGTTTATATATGACATATCTGTTTTTGATGTTGTTAATAGTTTATATAGGACATATCTGTTTTGACGTTGTTACTGTTTTTAGAATGATATATTGTTAATTTATTCTCATCATTTATTTATTTCCTTATTTCCTTTCCTCACAGGGCTATTTTTCCCTGTTGGAGCCCTTGGGCTTATAGCATCTTGCTTTTCCAACTAGGGTTGTAGCTTGGCTAGTAATAATAATAATAATAATAATAATAATAATAATAATAATAGTAAAAACGTTTTGAAAATAATTTAGGGATCTATTCTAATAAATAATTTCTGTTTTATAATAATCATTGTTATATAAATCATTTAATTTACACTGTATTGTTTTTCCTGATGCATCTTTTCCTTCTGTTGTCAAATCTTCAAATCGATTCATATCAGTCATTTCTGGGCTAAATGACCTGATATTGGGCACAATTTTCAAAATAATTTTATTGAATTTTTTGCCATTTACTGAGTTAGTCTCCTGTGGCCTGGTATTATAACCGAATGACCTGAAATTTGGTACGGAGATGCCTTAGGTAAATACCAATAGGATGTCATCAACATTTTCGGCATACGTTTGTTCAAACGTGTTAATTTTGCAAGTTTTTTTTTTCCTTTTGTGAAAAAATTCACATTTTCGGTTCCTGTGCTCATTATATTTACACCAAATGACCTGAAATTTTGTATGAAGGTACCTAGGATATATATCCACAGGATATAAATAAAAATGATCGATTTTAGTGATTTTCAGCTATTTTTCTTTACATAAAATTTGAATTGTTTTGCTCCTATGCCCTGGTCTTTAAACCACATGACATGAAATTTGGCAAGGATATGCCTATAATATATGCCCAGGGGAAGTTATTCATAATTTTTGTGTACACCACTTCAGAATGATTTCTTTAAAATGCATCAGGGATCCATTTCTGGAAAAGATTATTATGAGCCAGTCTATGGTTGCATGGGGAGTGAAATATGCTGCATTTGCTTGGCAAATATTGCCTTTCTAGTTATTCTTTTACTCTATGATCACATTACATTTAAATATATATAAAACAATTAAACGACAACCTAGAAGCTAAAAGCATCATCATTTGTCCACTAACTCGAAACATGGTTAAACCACAAAATTTATTAGTATAAAACTTCAGTGTGCGATATTACCGCTAATAATAAGAAGAAATATACATTAAAAAAATCCCAGGGGAAAAAGAAGATTCAAAGATTATGCTGAGGTGGTTGGGAGCGACGCAAGAAGATTTCACATTGTATCAAAATACGAGTTGGCCCCTCAGGGGATACCTCATGCAGTGCCTCTTACAGTAAATGATCTTTGCTGCTCTTTTTTCTGTCTTTTATCTTTATCCTCAGATCACCAGCATTACCAACTTCTTTAACTGTATCTTCCTTAACGATTTCCACTTCCTCCTCCTCCAGTCTATTCTAACTTAATTGTTAAAATGTTCTAATTTTACCTAGTTTAATTTCAATTTCACTGAAGACCAAATTATTCCACCGGGTAAACATTCCCTAGACTTGTTTCATTCAATTAATAATAATAATAATAATAATAATAATAATAATAATAATAATAATAATAATAATAATAATAATAATAATAATAAGAGGAGGAGCAGCAGCAGTAGAAAGAAGAGCCTGCAACCTCATGACATCATGAACTATAATAAGTAATAATACTGGAAATAGATCATTCAGGTTAAGATTTTTAATTTTTTGGTCAGTATTTCGTCTCAAATCTTATTGTTGGGCCAATGCAGCAGCCTTAGACAGTAAACGGAGTTCCCAGTAAAGAAAAGAGACAGGAAGAACATCACTTTAAGAAAGACTTGGAATTGAAAATGATGCAAAGCTGGTGACATTTGGCTCGTACAAACGTCAACTCGACATCTGACGAAAGAAGACGTCAAATACGAAAGGTAAGGTGTCCTTTAACTGGCCAGACAGTACTACATTGGATCCTTCTCTAAAGTTGCAGTTCATTTTCCCTTTGACTACACATACAGCGAATAGTCTGGCATACTCTTTAAATATTCTCATCTGTCCTTATACACCTGACAACACTTGAGTTTACCTAACAATTCTTCTTCCCTCAAGGGGTTAACTGCTGCACTGTATTTGTTCAGTGGCCACTTTCCTCTTGGTAAGGGTAAAAGAGGCTCTTAAGCTATGGTAAGTACCTCTTCTAGGACACTGAAATCAAACCATTGTTCTCTAGTCTTGGGTAGTGCCATAACCTCTGTACCATGGTCTTCCACTCTCTTAGGTTCGAGTTCTCTTGGTTAAGGGTACACTCGGGCACGCTATTCTATATTATCTCTCTTTCTCGTGATTTGTTAAAGTTTTTATAGTTTATATAGGAAATATTTATTTTAATGTTGTTACTGTTCTTAAAACATTTTATTTTTTCCTTGTTTCATATATTCACTGGGCTATTTTCCCTGTTGGGTTGGAGCCCTATGGTTTATAGCATCCTGCTTTTCCAACTAGGGTTGAACTTAGCAAGTAGTAATAATAATAATAATAATAATAATAATAATAATAATAATAATAATAGTAATACTAAAAATGTGAATGAGACTGACGTCAAATAAAAGAACACAAAATTAAAATAATAAAATCAGTTACGTAAACTAAGGATATTACTAAACTAAATAAAACACGCCAACAAAGAAAGCCTAAGATATACTACGATAATTACGATACCGGTCAATCCGATACTAACAGCATTGGAAGTTATGAGGAAAGTTCACAAAATGAGGGGAAATAATCTACAATTCATAAGCAGTTACTAAATTATACCAATTAAATTTTCTTACTGACGCAAACAAAGCGCTCACACTCACATTGAATTTCGTAAAAATAAAGTTCTTTCCAAAGGAAAATCGAAATTAAAAAAACATTCGCAATCAAACTAATGTCTGTCTGAGATGTAAATACAACGCAAACTTCAATGTTATTGATAAACTCAAGGTTCATATACATTATAAGGCCAAATTTCTTGCATAATCAAACAATTATAAAAGAAAAAATAAATGTTTCAAAACATGCTTCCCAAAATGACAAACTAATAGATCAATTATTATCACGGTTCTTAAGCATTATAATGCCTAATTTCTTACATAATCCACCCATTAAAATAAAATGGTTTAAAACATACTTCTCGAAATGCCAATCCGACAGACCAACTTTTAATGTGTCCCATGTGAACTGTCACCAATGCATCCAGTTTAGAAGCACGCACGATGTGTGTTCGTATGTGTGGAAGTTCTACCCTAGAAAAATTACTCCATTGCACAGGCGTTGTTACGGCAGTATTACCTTAAACCTAATGACATATTGTGAGTCCTGTACACATCCATGTCAAGGAACAACTACTGCACAATCTTCGGCTGGCCGCTTCTTGGCAGCATAAGCTTTCACGAAGGTTTTACAAGTAAAAAAAAAACGCTGCTCGTCAAGGGGAAAAAGTTTGCCTTTAATACAGCAAGTGGATCATGCAATTAACTAAAGGAGAGAGAGAGAGAGAGAGAGAGAGAGAGAGAGAGAGAGAGTGAGATTCATATGAGAACACTCACCCCTCTAAATAGAAACTGTTCATGGAGATTCACGGAAGTTTTGGAAATCTATGGACATTAAAACACAATTCCTCAATTTAAGAAAAACAAGCAAAGGAAATATTCGAAAAAAAAAATTGTACTAACACCAGAAGTTATTGAAAGTTATTTAGCGCCTTAAGCCATTAAAACATCTCGCTGAATGATAAGCGAGAGGCTTAACTGCTAAACTTTGAATGTCCTGAAGATACTTTGAAAAATAACTCGATAAGCGACGCGGCAATAAATCTTTTCCCGGGGATATTTACCCCCGCCATATTTCCTTGGTTTATTTGAGTCAAAACTTAATCCTGTGGATGGATGGAATTGTTAAGAAGAGTGTGCTGGATCAGGATGACAGAAGACACAGATAATGAGGTGAAAGAGTGCTTTGGAAAATGAAAGGTTGCATTAATACACAGACACATACTGTAAGTGGATATACCTTAACGTGGTGAAAGGGTTTGTGTATCGCCATGATCAACAAAGCTATACTTGTCAGCGCTACACATAATAGGTTGGTTTGCTGTGAGCACTCAGAGTAAAGTCTCCCGCCTTCATTAAGCAATGACAAGTGGTTATTAAGTGGGAAAACCCTAGACATGAATAAGGACATGTCTGAGGCCTTTGTCGTACAGTAGACTAGAAATGGCTGCACTCAAGTATGTATGTATGTATGTATGTATGTATGTATGTATGTATGTATGTATGTACAGTATATACAAATAAATAAATATATATAATATATATATATATATATATATATATACTGTATATACATATACATACACACACACAGACACGCACACAAGATAGCCACAGGGAAGAATATCTCAACAGACAGAAAAATCATCTAAATATAAAATAAAGTTATTGAGAGAGAGAGAGAGAGAGAGAGAGAGAGAGAGAGAGAGAGAGAGAGGACTCAAAACATACGCTAAATAAATTTCACAAAGATATACCCGACGAGAGAGAGAGAGAGAGAGAGAGAGAGACTCAAGACATACGCTAAATAAGTTTCACAAAGATATACCCGACGAGAGAGAGAGAGAGAGAGAGAGAGAGAGAGAGACTCAAATCATACGCTGAATAAATTTCACAAAGATATACCCGACGAGAGAGAGAGAGAGAGAGAGAGAGAGAGAGAGAGATCAAATCATACGCTAAATAAATTTCACTAAGATATACCCGACGAGAGAGAGAGAGAGAGAGAGAGAGAGAGAGAGACTCAAAACATACACTAAATAAATTTCACAAAGATATACCCGACGAGAGAGAGAGAGAGAGAGAGAGACTCAAGACATACGCTAAATAAATTTCACAAAGATATACCCGACGAGAGAGAGAGAGAGAGAGAGAGAGAGAGAGACTCAAATCATACGCTAAATAAATTTCACTAAGATATACCCGACGAGAGAGAGAGAGAGAGAGAGAGAGAGAGAGAGACTCAAGACATACGCTAAATAAATTTCACAAAGATATACCCGACGAGAGAGAGAGAGAGAGAGAGAGAGAGAGACTCAAATCATACGCTAAATAAATTTCACTAAGATATACCCGACGAGAGAGAGAGAGAGAGAGAGAGAGAGAGAGAGAGACTCAAGACATACGCTAAATAAATTTCACAAAGATATACCCGACGAGAGAGAGAGAGAGAGAGAGAGAGAGAGACTCAAATCATACGCTAAATAAATTTCACTAAGATATACCCGACGAGAGAGAGAGAGAGAGAGAGAGAGAGACTCAAGACATACGCTAAATAAATTTCACAAAGATATACCCGACGAGAGAGAGAGAGAGAGAGAGAGAGAGAGAGAGACTCAAATCATACGCTAAATAAATTTCACTAAGATATACCCGACGAGAGAGAGAGAGAGAGAGAGAGAGAGAGACTCAAGACATACGCTAAATAAATTTCACAAAGATATACCCGACGAGAGAGAGAGAGAGGGAGAGAGAGAGAGAGAGAGAGAGAGAGAGAGAGAGAGACTCAAATCATACGCTAAATAAATTTCACTAAGATATACCCGACGAGAGAGAGAGAGAGAGAGAGAGAGAGAGAGACTCAAATCATACGCTAAATAAATTTCACTAAGATATACCCGACGAGAGAGAGAGAGAGAGAGAGAGAGACTCAAACCATATGCTAAATAAATTTCACAAAGACATGCCTGACGATATTCCAAAAAAGGGGAAAATAAAAACAGAAGAGGTTTCCTATAACCGAGAAAAAATTACGTTCCGTGTTGATCCTATTGGAACGAGCCGTTCAAACATTTCTTTCCCTACATAAACATTAATTCAAACATTTTTAGTAAAGATACTTCTAATCTTATTGAAAATATCTGAAAACGGATTTCATGAAAATAAAATTCGTGTTACTATAGCAAGTAACAAAGTAATATACATTTCATGAATTATTATGCAGGCAAGACTTGACATAAACGTTATGATGCAATTTGCATGTACCCCTCATAGTGACACTCCATTTCAATTACAGTTAGAGCAAGAAACTTTTATTTGACGACTCATAAGAAATTCACAATTTTTTCTCCAGTCAGAATTAAAAGTTAGTCAGTTTAAAGTAAATTTGTATCAATTTCCATAACTTAAGTGAAAAAAAGAACTTCATGTACTAATCCAGTCTGACTAACAATGAGAAAAAAAGGTAATGCAGAAATAATTCTATATTTTATTCTTTGTCTTATATTCATTACAATAAGGTTATTTTGAAAGCAGCTGGTTTAGGAAGGAATGAGAAGATAAGAGAGGTGAGCAGAAAATTAGATGGTGAGATAAGCTGTAAGGATGATATGGAGAGAAGAGTTTTGCTAAAGGAGGATGCCTTTGATAGAAGGCATTGGAAAGGGCTGCATAAGGCAACTGAACCCTTAATGTAGGAAGAAGAAGAAGAAGAAGAAGAAGGGCGTTAAGAGGAAAGAAGACCCAATTACCTCAAAGAGAAAAGGTCGCAAACAAGCTCCGACTAACTAACAATAACTGTAATCATGTAATAAAGGCATTGCAGATTTCTATATCTTTTACTAAGTATGATTTCCCCTGGGAATAAATTTCCTATTTGGTAACACAAGTAAAAAAGCTTTAACAATGTAATTATGGATGATTGTTTCAGTAATGGGTAACTTTAGGTAATCTGCTATCGAATTAAAAATGGTAATTGACAACGGTGATAGATTTTCTATATATAATAAAGATTATGAAAAAAAGGTAATTAAATGCTTCACACATCTACAAGGAATTTCACTCATTCACCAAAAGAGCGAAGTACAATTGATATCAAAGATGTCATTATCACAGCTAACTTCATTTCCGTAAAAACCATTAAGGATTATAAATCCACAATTTTTTTTTTTGCAACTGCTTCTCATATAAATCCTACATACTCTATAACCTCAAGTTCAATAAACTCATTTTATGTAATAATATTACGGAAAAGATGAGAACCTGAAATTGATGGTCGAACACATAATGCCAAAACCGATAGAATTGAAATTAACTATAAATCTTCTTAAAAGTCGAGTCGATTAGGTAAATTGAAACCAATACCTTTAATGGTTATCTATAGCGAATCATGAGAGAGAGAGAGAGAGAGAGAGAGAGAGAGAGAGAGAGAGAATAATGATTCAATAAACTTTTTATCCCATAAATCCAAGATGATGACGGGAATCCAAAATTGATGGGAGGAAGCACAAGGCAAAAATCTATTAAGAGGAATTCGACATTTTCAGAAGGTCGAGTTGCTGGAGAGAGAGAGAGAGAGAGAGAGAGAAAAAAAAGATCCTTCAAGGAATTATTTATACTTTAAGCTCAATACTTGTTACTCCTGAAAAGATTTTAGAATAATATTCCTGCATATATTCCTATGCAGAAGGATTCTCTCTGTCACCCATCCTTAATTACCTTCACTTTTCCATTATTTGAGTTTATCTCCCGTTACGGAGGTGTGGGAATATAATAGTTTTCAATAAACAGGTCTACCTAAATACTTTAGTTTTTGGTACCAAAGTTTGATCGAAACTCATCTAGTGGTTTCAAGAAGTTGAAAAGGAGTTCATTTTGCATAAGTCTTACATATATACACATTAACCCCGAAAAAAACTAATTCAAAAAGCTTGCTAAATACTAGGTCATAAGAGCATCCTTTTAGTATTAACCACAACAAAATAGTTAATTTCCTATTAGAGAGAGAGAGAGAGAGAGAGAGAGGAGAGAGAGAGAGAGAGAGAGAGAGAATGTTAGTATTTTCTCTAAAGAAATGTTAAATAATAGTCGCAGGCTATCTTCTGAAAAATAAAACTTTGGAAACATATCGAGAGAGAGAGAGAGAGAGAGAGAGAGAGAGAGAGAGAGATGTTAGTATTTTCTATAAAGAAATGTTAAATAATAGTCACAGGCTATCTTCTGAAAAATAAAACTTTGGAAACATATCCCGAGACAATAGAGCTAAAAAGTTTCCAACACAATCTTCTTGTTTCGCAACTTTCTCGCTCAAGTTTCCAGATGATTTTCTTTTCTACGTGGTAAATCCGAAGGACAAAAATGAAAGCTGGCCTGATAAGAAAATATTTTTCCGATATTAAATGAACCACTAAACAAATATATATTTTCTGGATTACTACGTAGATACCATTAAAACAAATTATGAAATCGTGTAATAAACAATAAAATAATTTTAAAAAATTAATGAAAATGCTAGGGGAGGCCAATCTAAATATTCCAAGAACAGAATTAAATCATTTGTTACCAATCCATCAAATCAGATGAAAAAAAAAAAAAAAAAAAAACGGTAATCTAAGGAAGGGACAACTATAATCAAATATAAAATTATCTTCTACAAAACTATCCTGCATCGATGATGATATAAGATAATTTTCTCACAGATCTTCAAAACCAGTTACCTCCAATGAAGATGTTATCTCATTGTTTTGGCTTATCTGTAAATCATATTGGAAAGAGTAATTGAAAATAATTAATATTTTAAAGATTTATTTCAAGGAACAATAGATAAGATTATAGTAAGAATCCACATTTGCATCTTGTAGGTACATGAAAAGACACATTTCACATGTACCAGTATTGTCATGATTATTATTATTGTATGTACCATTTACTGCATTATCATGATTACCATTATTGTACATATTATTAAGTGTATTATGTACTTTCAACCATTATTTCAGATGTTGCATATCATTAGATAAATCCTGTAATGTTATTGATATGATATGGCAACATTAAGTCAGCATTGGCAACACTTATCTGTTGTGTTGCCATGATGCATTCTGTTCGTCTTCGTCCCCTTAGCTGATAAGTTATCTTTCCTCGTGTCCCACGTATCTTATGTATTTACTCTAATAGACATTGAGAACCTATTTTTTAAGTTGTATCCTTGCCCCACCAATTAAGGTTAAGGAAGTTATCAACACGTACACATCTGGATCCTGGAATATTCTTTAACAAATGTGAAATATGTATATACTTCAAGAAAACAACTCCCCGATTTCTGTAAAAGAAAACGGAGCTTATCCAAAGTATATGGGTAACTACTCTATGCTAATCATTTCACTGCATTCAGGGAAAAAAACAACAACTACAGAATGTTACTTTTAGATGCAAATTGTCCTATGAATCAAAGTATGACGTCCATATCAAGGAAATGAATTTTCACTTTTATAATAATAATAATAATAACAAAATATCTTTGAACGTGAATAACGAATGAATGCAATTGCAATTAACACTCCTGTAATTCATCTTTGAGTTTCTTCTTAGTAAACAATAAAATCATGGAATGGTACAACCAATTCATAAACTGATTATCCAATAAATCTAAGAAGACGACGGTTATCCGAAATTAATTTGGGTGATGTTAAAAGCAAAAACTAATTCCGATGTAATTCACCAAATTTTGAACACTTGAGTTATTGGAGTTTGAAGAAAAAGAGAATACATTGTTCATTGACGCTTCGTGATATGTTCTTATTTTTTTTATTTTCTTCAAAAGTTCAAACGTGCAGCGAATGTCTTCTTGTTGAACAGGCTGAAATACGTCTCTTTTTTTTATAGTTTTTTATGAAATATTTATTTTAATGTCGTTACTGTTCTTAAAATATTTTATTATAATTGTTCATTCCTTCTCTTGTACTTTATTTCCTTATTTCCTTTCCTCATTGGGATATTTTTCCCTGTTGGAGCCTTGGGCTTATAGCATCCTGCTTTTCCAACTAGGGTTGTAGTTTAGCTAATAATAACAATAACAATAAAAAAGGATGATAATGATGAATATAGCGTTTGATGAGAAATAATCTAAACAATTAAAAAAACGCATTTGTAATAAACTTTTTTTTTCAAATAGAATTTGTTAAATGCAAATGCACCAACACAACATTGTTCGGACCAAACTCAAAACATCAACATCAAAACTCAATAAGACGCCGAGACATCACAAGAAAATTAGCGTTCGCTGTTACCAATCTAATATTGACAGGCGCTGGCGATTTCTTACTGCCAATCAAGTGAGAGCATTTCATTCCACACAATTCCAATTCCCATTCCAGTTGGAATAGAAGGGGAGACGAGACACCAGCACCGATGTGATGTCACTAAACCAGGAAAACAGCATCTGGTCAAATTCTGATAGTCCCTTTATATGCTTTTAAGTATATTTAAGTAGTACTATTTTGGCCATAGCCGATCACCCCCCAGAAAGGGGTGGCCACAGCCGATCACCCGGAAATGAGGGTATGGCCGTAGACGATCACCCAAGGTCACAGAGGGTATGGCCGTAGACGATCACCCAAGGTCACAGAGGCTTACTGTTGACGGAAGTGTAGTATTTTTAAAGAGTTTTGTTTACAAACATTGCTTTGAAGGACGTTCGTAGCCCTCACCCGGAAAAGATGGTATGGCCGTAGACGATCACCCAAGGTCACAGAGGCTTACTGTTGACGGAAGTGTAGTATTTTTAAAGAGTTTTGTTTACAAACATTGCTTTGAAGGACGTTCGTTTCGACAGTAGGTCGGTGTTGATGGAAGTGGAGTATTATTTTTGTTTACAAACATAGAGTTGAAGGTCGTAGGGTTCGTAATGGCGTACGTACGGGAACTATTAAAGGGAAATTGTTTACGGAAGTAGAGTATGATTTTAAGTTTTTTGTTTACAAACATTGAGTTGAAGACCGTACGGTAGTGTGTCACTATTAAAGGGAATTTGTTTACAAAACATTGAG
This sequence comes from Palaemon carinicauda, assembly GCF_036898095.1. Classification (NCBI taxonomy): domain Eukaryota; kingdom Metazoa; phylum Arthropoda; class Malacostraca; order Decapoda; family Palaemonidae; genus Palaemon; species Palaemon carinicauda. Next base: position 35,609,756 of record NC_090744.1, read on the forward strand.
GACGTAACCATTTGTTATTATCAAGCAACTCTTCGTAATGACGTACGTACGTACGTGTTTATACGTGTCCAGGAACTGTGGCACTGTTTAGAAAACCTTGAGAACGTAATCATAGTGGGCTACTATTAAAGGGAATTTGTTTACAAATATTGAGGGTGAAATCGTAGTATAGTGGTATTAAAGATAGTGTGACACTATTTAAGGGTTTTTGTTTACAAAACATTGTTGGTGTTTAAAAACGGGTTTACGGTGTTTAAAAAAAAAAAAACGGGTTTAACTTTCGTCATTAACGTAGTGAGAGCGCGTCTACAGTAATACTGAGTCATCTTACCACCCATTGCGTTGTCCCACCTGGGCTATTTGTAATGATTAATTATTTGTAATGATAAGGGTAAAACATGCCCAGACAGTCTCTACAGCCGAGTCAAAGGGCCATCCCGCGGACCCCGTTCGCTACCTGTTGATAGGCCTAAGCACCTGTCCCTACCCACTCTCTCTCTCTCTCTCTCTCTCTCTCTCTCTCTCTCTCTCTCTCTCTCTCTCTCAGAGAAGGTATTTGACCTTCTAACTGTTACCCTGGCATATTTGAGGATAACGCTAAGATGGCTTCATACTCACACACACACACACACACACACACACACACACACACACAATACGTGGGTATATGATATAAGAAACATAGTACTTAATATTTGTTTATTTAAAGGAAACATCAAAATTACTGTAAAATAATCAAAGCAAGAAAAGCAAGAAATTATAGTTATCAGGAAGGAGATATTATTCTCTCTCACAAAAAAAAGAAAAAAAAGAAAAAACATCCTGTGATGAATACAGACAACCTAACTTCCAATGAAAGCTAAAAATATCAAAAGAACACAAAAAATATCCTGTGACGAATACAGACAACCTAACTTCCAATGTAGGAAAACTTTTATTGATTACGTTTCTTTAGCACTTACCAAATCTTCATTGAAAATTCAGGTTTTTTATATTTCCAGATGTACATACACGGTCTTGAATTTAAATGGAGAAGGTAGTATAATAACACTATTACGTCATTTTCCTTTAAGTCGGTGGTGGATAAATGCTCCCTGATTTTTCCTAAAGGCGGCGCAAACTCCATTTAGACTTATGCTATGCGTAAAATATAGGCAGAAGAATGCGCACAAAGCCGAATTGTAATTTTGCACTCTCATATTATTTATGAAACACTTCATGGAAGAATACCTTCATAGAAAATCAGTAAAGTATACCGAATGATCTTTTGGCGGCATCCCCAATGGGTCAAAAAAATATAATGTTTTCTACCGGACTTTTCTGTATTATAAATACAACCCAGTGCCCAATTTCGCGATACTGATGTGATGGCAGAGTATTCACAATAAGTAAGATGGGTTTTGTCTTTATCAAGTGTATCTTGAAGCCGATCAACTAGGCCCTCCTCCCCCCTGACCACATTCCTTTCAATTTAAGCCTAAGGAAAAGTACCCATCTCTCTGTCCATTTTTTTTTTTTTTTTTAATAAGTAGCGAAATGTACGTCAAGATTTCAAGACTGCAACACTATTGCGTTGCTTATATTGATAATAACAACAACTAGAGCATCAGTAACAATATTAAAATTTACGGTATAAATGATAACAATAACAATATATTTCATTTTATTCGATTGTAGTGCACGGTTTACTTTATTGATGAGAGGAAAAACAATTAACAATATACATTTACTTTATCCCTTTAAGAAATTGAAGAGTTTAATCTTCATTCCTGGGCAATACAGCTAACCATATTATTTATAATGTTCCGTTGCCGTATAATTTTACGAACTTTCGAATATGAAATGAAAGATGTGTGGATGTTTTATGCTATCCCTATTACTAAAGACGTTTGTTAAGGGATATATGAAAATTAGTTCCACACATGTCAACTCTTTGCCAACTAATATCCTTCACAAACATACACAAGCGCGCGCGCGCACACACACACACACACACACACACACACACACACTCGCACACACACACACACACACACACACTTATCTATTCCTAACTTGTTACAAATCCAGTATTGCAATCGTGTATGTTATTCCAAAATCAGAGTTTAAGCGAAGGGGAAGTTTCTCCAAAATCAGAGTGGATCTGACTTCTTTTTATATTAATGAAAATCGTTTAATCAAAGAGGAATTATTTGGTAATCTCAGTCTTGTCAGGGGTATGAGGAGAGAGTCGAATATGGAAAGAATTGGTCATTCTTTTCTATACCTATTCTCGTCTTCCGTTACTGAATTGGGTTGTAAGGTTCTCTGAAATACTGATTATGACTAGGATACTTCAGTTCGGTATTATGCCTAATTCAAATGGAATGGTAGATTGTCTCTTCGAAGAAGAAACCCGATATTACTTTTTGAAGATTCAAGTAAGCAATGTGTGAAAAAAATGGAACATCAAACAGCCCGCTATGTTAGATTAGATAGAAATTTAGCGGCCACCCCCTCTCTATCCATCATTACACATTACTTTAGTAATGTTTCGGGATTAGTACTGGTTAAAACTGGGAATTAGGACGGAATACAGTTAATGAATGTTTAGTTCAGTCGTGATATGGCATTTTTTTTTCCCTCTGTCCTTTTGTATCTGCTACCTCCTTGATATTTCCCAATATTTGAGTACAAGAGATAGTGACCGAACGAGTCACTTATGTTTGATTTGAAGATGACAAAGTGATTGTCGACTCGATAATGTGACATTATTCTTGCTTTAATACCATTTTTCATGACAGAAACTGCAGCATCCAATCATTTTCTTAGCTCGAAGTAACTACTACTCTTTTGATTTTTTTTCTTTACGATCTATAATGGAAGGTTACTTCCTTAGCCATAAGACTCCAGTATTAGGGTAATGAAAATGAAATAGTAAGATTTGGGATAAATTTCACGAATACACTTCTTTGTAACTTGTTATGATAAATCCTCAAGCACAAACATGCCACGTCTCTTTAATGATCGGCTACTAATTTACAGATATACGTGGTACTTACACCCATGGGAAACATTTTGAGAAAACCTTCACTATGACTTTATATATATTTTGCTTATGCTTTTTATGCAACTTTTGACATCATATACTCTCTAATATCACATACAATGTAATACCCATCATTTTTCTAATATTGCTTGGGTAAGTAATGAATAACGTTTTGCAGAATATTGTAACCTAAGAATCAAACTATCCATTAGTGGATATATTTTGGTCACATTTGCGGTTCCTTCACCTTTCAAGATTCTGACCCATGTCCGTGACAAAATTACGACTCACAGAAACTTTCTCCCCTCTATTTTCATCCCCCCTACCACTTTTCACCCCCCCCCCCACACACACACACCTAATAAGCAAACAAAGCTTTAATCACATGAGCTAAGCGATTATTTTTCTCAAAATAAACTGTATATTTTAAGTGAAACTATATACTAAAAATTGCATTCCATCTAAATTTAAGTTGTTTTCTTATCGTTGTCTTAGAAAGTTCATTTATTTATTTATTTATTTATTTTGCAACCATGTCCCTCTCGTACATTTCTTTCTTGAAAGGAAACCGAAGTGACAAAGGAAATTACATAAACAAGAAGCATAAAGACACTGTGTTAAAACAAGAACCCATCGACGTTGTGAAAAATTCTACAATGGTTGTCGTCTCCGTTTTCACAATGACTATAATTCAAGTAAGCCGGTTATACTTGCTACCGTTAGTAGTCCTTCACTTGCTTTACCTAATGAGGAATGGAGAGCCAAAGGGGTATTAAATGCCATGAGAGGCAATGTGGAGAACTCCGGATGCTATTCAGTCTTCTATTACTCCGATTCACACTAATTTATGGAAATTGTGTGGGACCTGCCCAAGAATGAAACTATAACACAAGCAAAAGTTACGTATATTAGGCGCAGATACTCGGCAAAGAAAAGAAAAAACTACGCTGCTATCGAAAAAAAGCAGTGTGACATTATAGAATGGAAGAATTGTAAATTTTTATTTTTGTACTTTGATAACATTCTTAAATCATTATCTTTAATTGCAGAGATAGGTAACAACTCACAATGAAATAAACAGGGCAAAAAAAAAAAAAAAAGATTAACATTGAAATGTATTGGTTGGGTGAAGGGTGTAATTTTGGTGTGGTGAAATTTTAGAGAGAGAAAATTTGGTGGGGTGGAAATTTAGTTAAGCGGAAATTTTGTAGGGAGAAATTTCGAGGTGGATTTTTCGGAGGGTGTGAGTTAGATTTTACGGGTCACCGCTCCCGTGATACTGGTAGATGGCCGGTGCACTTTTCATCGTGTGTAAATTATTCACAGTAAAAACATCTGTGTAAACGGAAATGTGAGATTAGTTCAATGAAACAAGCGCAATTACAGACTGCATTTCACTATAAATCTCTCGGCATGCGTTGCATATTTCCATTGCATGCGTTACATATATTCATTGAATTCCATTTTTGAAATAAATTAAGGATATCTCTTAACATTAGTTCTATGCAACTCACCACTACTGATATACTTCCCAAGTGTACAGTACATGAAACAAAGCGGTGATACAGAATATTTTCGCCACGTACTATATTTGTTACTCACTGCTCACAATTCAGTGCATTTAGCGACCAACTTCACTCCAGAAATAAAATGACTGAGTCCCCTACCATATGATAACAGTGAAAGCTGATCTTAATCATAATTATGATTCTGAGTTATGCGTGCTATTATGCTTTAGTTTACCGTATAGTAGAATGAAGACTGAATTTTATGATATAAGTCCTGACATCACAGGCCGGATAATGTTTAGGGAGACATTTGCGGTAATGAGCGAAATTCTAAGCAACGAGGGAGGGCGCATGCGCGACCTTTGAACAGTTTCATACCAGCACCACCGCATCATCACATGGTACGTACCGGTATTTTCTTTCAGGTCCGTGTTTATTTTACACCATGGAAGTTGCCAACGTGTTATACTTTTAGTTTTCGTTTTTTACTACTACAGGTATTTCATTGTATACATTTACTTATTTGTAAATGTTATATCCTTATTGTTTGCCTGATGCGTTTATGGGGGAGGCATTTCCATACTCCGATAATTTTTTTACAAGCAATTTTACAATTATAGCGTCAATCCAACTCTTTTTACTCACATTTCTCGATTCTGAAATAGTTTGGAGTGAGAAAATTCTGAAATTTCTACTCAAATACTTCCTTCAATTTATATCATGGTCTTTTTTTTTTTACTCCACCTTTTTACTGAAGAGACCATTCCATTTAGAGGATATTGACTAAGTTCCAGATTTTACATTCACGCTGAAGTATCAATGGCACATTTCTATTCTTTTTAATAAGCTTGGAAACCCACTTTCAAATGCCATACAGCTTTAAAAATGGTGCCCAATGAAAACTTAGTTTTGATACTACAGAAACATGGATAGTTTGTCTGCTTACAACAATACTGAAGGAAGCATGTGAAAGGGTTAGTCAGCACGAAGGAATGATTACATATGGGTGAAAAAATCTTCTTTACACGCAGTCATTTCAAAGTAAACACCTTATACTTTTTTTTCCCTTTGGTGGGGCTCGTGTAAGCATTTTATGGACCGGGGGGTTTGGGGGGTGGGTTTGCTAATGTGCCTATGAAGGGTTCGCTCTTTTATCTCAGTGTAACAGGTGTACATATTCCATACTCATTATTAATTACGTACGTGGCCTAAATGAAAAAAGGATATTGGCAAACACGCGAAATCTATTACAATTGCGTACGCATGAACATTGCAGGAATACATGTTAGCATTATGGGGCATACATAAGGTAAATTCATAATCGATAACATAAAAAAGAAAGACACGAGAAACATAGAGAAAAACATACCAAGGAAATGGCTAATATTCATCCTTTACCGAAACTCCGCATATACTATACAACGGAACAAGTAAATATTCAGCACATATTCAAAGTTGCCTACAGTATACACACACACGCAGGCACCTCAGTAGTAGGTGTTAAACAACTTTTCCATACTCCTGGTGTTAACACCATGATAACCATGCTTTATGACTTGTATCTTTTTTTTCTTTCTTTCCTTTTTTTCAAGACACTGAATTTCTCGTGAGGTTTTGATACGTAGTTTGAGCTAGCAAGTACCCACCTCTTCTTCAAAAGTTGACTCAATGAAGTATGCACCAGCGTAACATTTGATAGCTTTTTATCAGGAAACTCGCATTAAGAATATCATACAATGAAAGTACATGAAATTACAACATATCATATATTGTTATCACTTCATCAATATCCATTACCGAAATGAAATTTAAGGTATTGTCAGTGGTGAAGATGATTCTGGGATATAAATGATTATACGAAGGACCCGTTACACATTCTGAAGTAGTGTATACAAAAAATGTGAATATCGTCTTATGGGTATACATTATACAGTAGACATTTCCATACCAAGTTTCAGGTCATATGGTTTAAATACCAAGGCATAGGAGAAAAAAATTAAATATTTTGTCAAAATGAATAGCCGAAAATCACTTAAATTAAACATTTTGAAGGGATGTATAAGAAAAACGTGATTTACATTCTGTACCCTCATAATTTCACTAAGGTATACCTGAAATTTCAGGTCATTTAGTGAAATTATGAGGGTACAGAATGTAAATCACGTTTTTCTTATACATCCCTTCAAAATGTTTAATTTAAGTGATTTTCGGCTATTCATTTTGACAAAATATTTAATTTTTTTCTCCTATGCCTTGGTATTTAAACCATATGACCTGAAACTTGGTATGGAAATGTCTACTGTATAATGTATACCCATAAGACGATATTCACATTTTTTGTATACACTACTTCAGAATGTGTAACGGGTCCTTCGTATAATCATTTATATCCCAGAATCATCTTCACCACTGACAATACCTTAAATTTCATTTCGGTAATGGATATTGATGAAGTGATAACAATATATGATATGTTGTAATTTCATGTACTTTCATTGTATGATATTCTTAATGCGAGTTTCCTGATAAAAAGCTATCAAATGTTACGCTGGTGCATACTTCATTGAGTCAACTTTTGAAGAAGAGGTGGGTACTTGCTAGCTCAAACTACGTATCAAAACCTCACGAGAAATTCAGTGTCTTGAAAAAAAGGAAAGAAAGAAAAAAAAGATACAAGTCATAAAGCATGGTTATCATGGTGTTAACACCAGGAGTATGGAAAAGTTGTTTAACACCTACTACTGAGGTGCCTGCGTGTGTGTGTATACTGTAGGCAACTTTGAATATGTGCTGAATATTTACTTGTTCCGTTGTATAGTATATGCGGAGTTTCGGTAAAGGATGAATATTAGCCATTTCCTTGGTATGTTTTTCTCTATGTTTCTCGTGTCTTTCTTTTTTATGTTATCGATTATGAATTTACCTTATGTATGCCCCATAATGCTAACATGTATTCCTGCAATGTTCATGCGTACGCAATTGTAATAGATTTCGCGTGTTTGCCAATATCCTTTTTTCATTTAGGCCACGTACGTAATTAATAATGAGTATGGAATATGTACACCTGTTACACTGAGATAAAAGAGCGAACCCTTCATAGGCACATTAGCAAACCCACCCCCCAAACCCCCCGGTCCATAAAATGCTTACACGAGCCCCACCAAAGGGAAAAAAAAGTATAAGGTGTTTACTTTGAAATGACTGCGTGTAAAGAAGATTTTTTCACCCATATGTAATCATTCCTTCGTGCTGACTAACCCTTTCACATGCTTCCTTCAGTATTGTTGTAAGCAGACAAACTATCCATGTTTCTGTAGTATCAAAACTAAGTTTTCATTGGGCACCATTTTTAAAGCTGTATGGCATTTGAAAGTGGGTTTCCAAGCTTATTAAAAAGAATAGAAATGTGCCATTGATACTTCAGCGTGAATGTAAAATCTGGAACTTAGTCAATATCCTCTAAATGGAATGGTCTCTTCAGTAAAAAGGTGGAGTAAAAAAAAAAAGACCATGATATAAATTGAAGGAAGTATTTGAGTAGAAATTTCAGAATTTTCTCACTCCAAACTATTTCAGAATCGAGAAATGTGAGTAAAAAGAGTTGGATTGACGCTATAATTGTAAAATTGCTTGTAAAAAAATTATCGGAGTATGGAAATGCCTCCCCCATAAACGCATCAGGCAAACAATAAGGATATAACATTTACAAATAAGTAAATGTATACAATGAAATACCTGTAGTAGTAAAAACGAAAACTAAAAGTATAACACGTTGACAACTTCCATGGTGTAAAATAAACACGGACCTGAAAGAAAATACCGGTACGTACCATGTGATGATGCGGTGGTGCGGGTATGAACTTGTTCAAAGGTCGCGCACGCGCCCTCCCTCGTTGCTTAGAATTTCGTTCATAACCGCAAATGTCTCCCTAAACATTATCCGACCTGTGATGTCAGGACTTATATCATAAAATTCAGTCTTCATTCTACTATACGGTAAACTAAAGCATAATAGCATGCATAACTCAGAATCATAATTATGATTAAGATCAGCTTTCACTGTTATCACATGGTAGGGGACTCAGTCATTTTATTTCTGGAGTGAAGTTGGTCGCTAAATGCACTGAATTGTGAGCAGTGAGTAACAAATATAGTACGTGGCGAAAATATTCTGTTTCACCGCTTTGTTTCATGTACTGTACACTTGGGAAGTATATCAGTAGTGGTGAGTTGCATAGAACTAATGTTAAGAGATATCCTTAATTTATTTCAAAAATGGAATTCAATGAATATATGTAACGCATGCAATGGAAATATGCAACGCATGCCGAGAGATTTATAGTGAAATGCAGTCTGTAATTGCGCTTGTTTCATTGAACTAATCTCACATTTCCGTTTACACAGATGTTTTTACTGTGAATAATTTACACACGATGAAAAGTGCACCGGCCATCTACCAGTATCACGGGAGCGGTGACCCGTAAAATCTAACTCACACCCTCCGAAAAATCCACCTCGAAATTTCTCCCTACAAAATTTCCGCTTAACTAAATTTCCACCCCACCAAATTTTCTCTCTCTAAAATTTCACCACACCAAAATTACACCCTTCACCCAACCAATACATTTCAATGTTAATCTTTTTTTTTTTTTTTTTGCCCTGTTTATTTCATTGTGAGTTGTTACCTATCTCTGCAATTAAAGATAATGATTTAAGAATGTTATCAAAGTACAAAAATAAAAATTTACAATTCTTCCATTCTATAATGTCACACTGCTTTTTTTTCGATAGCAGCGTATTTTTTTCTTTTCTTTGCCGAGTATCTGCGCCTAATATACGTAACTTTTGCTTGTGTTATAGTTTCATTCTTGGGCAGGTCCCTCACAATTTCCATAAATTAGTGTGAATCGGAGTAATAGAAGACTGAATAGCATCCGGAGTTCTCCACATTGCCTCTCATGGCATTTAATACCCCTTTGGCTCTCCATTCCTCATTAGGTAAAGCAAGTGAAGGACTACTAACGGTAGCAAGTATAACCGGCTTACTTGAATTATAGTCATTGTGAAAACGGAGACGACAACCATTGTAGAATTTTTCACAACGTCGATGGGTTTTGTTTTAACACAGTGTCTTTATGCTTCTTGTTTATGTAATTTCCTTTGTCACTTCGGTTTCCTTTCAAGAAAGAAATGTACGAGAGGGACATGGTTGCAAAATAAATAAATAAATAAATAAATAAATGAACTTTCTAAGACAACGATAAGAAAACAACTTAAATTTGGATGGAATGCAATTTTTAGTATATAGTTTCACTTAAAATATACAGTTTATTTTGAGAAAAATAATCGCTTAGCTCATGTGATTAAAGCTTTGTTTGCTTATTAGGTGTGTGTGTGTGTGGGGGGGGGGGGGGGTGAAAAGTGGTAGGGGGGTGAAAAATGAAAATAGAGGGGAGAAAGTTTCTGTGAGTCGTAATTTTGTCACGGACATGGGTCAGAATCTTGAAAGGTGAAGGAACCGCAAATGTGACCAAAATATATCCACTAATGGATAGTTTGATTCTTAGGTTACAATATTCTGCAAAACGTTATTCATTACTTACCCAAGCAATATTAGAAAAATGATGGGTATTACATTGTATGTGATATTAGAGAGTATATGATGTCAAAAGTTGCATAAAAAGCATAAGCAAAATATATATAAAGTCATAGTGAAGGTTTTCTCAAAATGTTTCCCATGGGTGTAAGTACCACGTATATCTGTAAATTAGTAGGCGATCATTAAAGAGACGTGGCATGTTTGTGCTTGAGGATTTATCATAACAAGTTACAAAGAAGTGTATTCGTGAAATTTATCCCAAATCTTACTATTTCATTTTCATTACCCTAATACTGGAGTCTTATGGCTAAGGAAGTAACCTTCCATTATAGATCGTAAAGAAAAAAAATCAAAAGAGTAGTAGTTACTTCGAGCTAAGAAAATGATTGGATGCTGCAGTTTCTGTCATGAAAAATGGTATTAAAGCAAGAATAATGTCACATTATCGAGTCGACAATCACTTTGTCATCTTCAAATCAAACATAAGTGACTCGTTCGGTCACTATCTCTTGTACTCAAATATTGGGAAATATCAAGGAGGTAGCAGATACAAAAGGACTGAGGGAAAAAAAAATGCCATATCACGACTGAACTAAACATTCATTAACTGTATTCCGTCCTAATTCCCAGTTTTAACCAGTACTAATCCCGAAACATTACTAAAGTAATGTGTAATGATGGATAGAGAGGGGGTGGCCGCTAAATTTCTATCGAATCTAACATAGCGGGCTGTTTGATGTTCCATTTTTTTCACACATTGCTTACTTGAATCTTCAAAAAGTAATATCGGGTTTCTTCTTCGAAGAGACAATCTACCATTCCATTTGAATTAGGCATAATACCGAACTGAAGTATCCTAGTCATAATCAGTATTTCAGAGAACCTTACAACCCAATTCAGTAACGGAAGACGAGAATAGGTATAGAAAAGAATGACCAATTCTTTCCATATTCGACTCTCTCCTCATACCCCTGACAAGACTGAGATTACCAAATAATTCCTCTTTGATTAAACGATTTTCATTAATATAAAAAGAAGTCAGATCCACTCTGATTTTGGAGAAACTTCCCCTTCGCTTAAACTCTGATTTTGGAATAACATACACGATTGCAATACTGGATTTGTAACAAGTTAGGAATAGATAAGTGTGTGTGTGTGTGTGCGAGTGTGTATGTGTGTGTGTGTGTGTGTGTGTGTGTGTGTGCGCGCGCGCGCTTGTGTATGTTTGTGAAGGATATTAGTTGGCAAAGAGTTGACATGTGTGGAACTAATTTTCATATATCCCTTAACAAACGTCTTTAGTAATAGGGATAGCATAAAACATCCACACATCTTTCATTTCATATTCGAAAGTTCGTAAAATTATACGGCAACGGAACATTATAAATAATATGGTTAGCTGTATTGCCCAGGAATGAAGATTAAACTCTTCAATTTCTTAAAGGGATAAAGTAAATGTATATTGTTAATTGTTTTTCCTCTCATCAATAAAGTAAACCGTGCACTACAATCGAATAAAATGAAATATATTGTTATTGTTATCATTTATACCGTAAATTTTAATATTGTTACTGATGCTCTAGTTGTTGTTATTATCAATATAAGCAACGCAATAGTGTTGCAGTCTTGAAATCTTGACGTACATTTCGCTACTTATTAAAAAAAAAAAAAAAAAAAAAAAAAAAATGGACAGAGAGATGGGTACTTTTCCTTAGGCTTAAATTGAAAGGAATGTGGTCAGGGGGGAGGAGGGCCTAGTTGATCGGCTTCAAGATACACTTGATAAAGACAAAACCCATCTTACTTATTGTGAATACTCTGCCATCACATCAGTATCGCGAAATTGGGCACTGTGTTGTATTTATAATACAGAAAAGTCCGGTAGAAAACATTATATTTTTTTGACCCATTAGGGATGCCGCCAAAAGATCATTCGGTATACTTTACTGATTTTCTATGAAGGTATTCTTCCATGAAGTGTTTCATAAATAATATGAGCGTGCAAAATTACAATTCGGCTTTGTGCGCATTCTTCTGCCTATATTTTACGCATAGCATAAGTCTAAATGGAGTTTGCGCCGCCTTTAGGAAAAATCAGGGAGCATTTATCCACCACCGACTTAAAGGAAAATGACGTAATAGTGTTATTATACTACCTTCTCCATTTAAATTCAAGACCGTGTATGTACATCTGGAAATATAAAAAACCTGAATTTTCAATGAAGATTTGGTAAGTGCTAAAGAAACGTAATCAATAAAAGTTTTCCTACATTGGAAGTTAGGTTGTCTGTATTCGTCACAGGATATTTTTTGTGTTCTTTTGATATTTTTAGCTTTCATTGGAAGTTAGGTTGTCTGTATTCATCACAGGATGTTTTTTCTTTTTTTTCTTTTTTTTGTGAGAGAGAATAATATCTCCTTCCTGATAACTATAATTTCTTGCTTTTCTTGCTTTGATTATTTTACAGTAATTTTGATGTTTCCTTTAAATAAACAAATATTAAGTACTATGTTTCTTATATCATATACCCACGTATTTTGGTGTGTGTGTGTGTGTGTGTGTGTGTGTGTGTGTGTGTGTGTGTGTGTGTGTGTGAGTATGAAGCCATCTTAGCGTTATCCTCAAATATGCCAGGGTAACAGTTAGAAGGTCAAATACCTTCTCTGAAGAGAGAGAGAGAGAGAGAGAGAGAGAGAGAGAGAGAGAGAGAGAGAGAGAGAGAGAGAGAGAGAGAGTGGGTAGGGACAGGTGCTTAGGCCTATCAACAGGTAGCGAACGGGGTCCGCGGGATGGCCCTTTGACTCGGCTGTAGAGACTGTCTGGGCATGTTTTACCCTTATCATTACAAATAATTAATCATTACAAATAGCCCAGGTGGGACAACGCAATGGGTGGTAAGATGACTCAGTATTACTGTAGACGCGCTCTCACTACGTTAATGACGAAAGTTAAACCCGTTTTTTTTTTTTAAACACCGTAAACCCGTTTTTAAACACCAACAATGTTTTGTAAACAAAAACCCTTAAATAGTGTCACACTATCTTTAATACCACTATACTACGATTTCACCCTCAATATTTGTAAACAAATTCCCTTTAATAGTAGCCCACTATGATTACGTTCTCAAGGTTTTCTAAACAGTGCCACAGTTCCTGGTACGTATAAACACGTACGTACGTACGTCATTACGAAGAGTTGCTTGATAATAACAAATGGTTACGTCCTCAATGTTTTGTAAACAAATTCCCTTTAATAGTGACACACTACCGTACGGTCTTCAACTCAATGTTTGTAAACAAAAAACTTAAAATCATACTCTACTTCCGTAAACAATTTCCCTTTAATAGTTCCCGTACGTATGCCATTACGAACCCTACGACCTTCAACTCTATGTTTGTAAACAAAAATAATACTCCCCGTCCATCAACACCGACCTACTGTCGAAACGAACGTCCTTCAAAGCAATGTTTGTAAACAAAACTCTTTAAAAATACTACACTTCCGTCAACAGTAAGCCTCTGTGACCTTGGGTGATCGTCTACGGCCATACCATCTTTTCCGGGTGAGGGCTACGAACGTCCTTCAAAGCAATGTTTGTAAACAAAACTCTTTAAAAATACTACACTTCCGTCAACAGTAAGCCTCTGTGACCTTGGGTGATCGTCTACGGCCATACCCTCTGTGACCTTGGGTGATCGTCTACGGCCATACCCTCATTTCCGGGTGATCGGCTGTGGCCACCCCTTTCTGGGGGGTGATCGCCTATGGCCAAAATAGTACTACTTATTTATTGTATATATATATATATATATATATATATATATATATATATATATATATATATATATATATATATATATATATATATATATATATATATATATATATATATATATAAATATATATGATTATTGTTTTGATTTTCAAAATATCTTTGTCATATCCTAGCATCTCAGGGTGTCTTTAGCATCAATGAAATTCAAAAGTTACAGAAGGATGTGAATAATTCTAACACACACCAAACGTTTAACTGGGCTCCATAAAGCAATAGAACAGTTGGAAGACAGACCTACATTGCTGATGACTATGAAGTGTGAAGTAGGAAATGATGAATGGAGTATTGAATTAAAAGCTCAAGATAGAGACAACTGGCGTAAGATGCGATTTTGATGATGATGATGATGATGATGATGATACCTATTAATACCTATGGCCATTTCCGATCCCATGTTCTAAAATTCAAAGAAGTATAAGATGCAAAGCAATGTCTTATAACAGCTCCACAATAAATTTCAAAGAGTGAAAAATACAGCCCTGAACTTACTAAAAATCCCTATTCATAGGAAAGGACGTTAATACATTCACTTTTTTCATCTGACTTTATGGCTTTATGGAACGCAATGCTAAAAATAATTGAAGTGTTCCTCTTATCATTGCATGGAATACTGTATCAGTTTGCGTATAGAATACGACAAACTCCTATCTACAATAATAAGGCTCAATATCGATATAACTAGAGGGGCACTCAGTAGAGCGAAGACCTCCTCTGCGGCAACATATTTCTCGACCTTTTGCTCGACCGTGACCTTGAACTTTGATCTTGACCTTCCAAAATTTAATCCTTTCCAGTTTTTTACATTATTATTATTATTATTATTATTATTATTACTAGCCACGCTAAAACCCTATTTGGAAAAGCAAGATGCTATAAGCCCAAGGGCTCCAACAGGGAAAAATAGCCCAGTGAGGAAAGGAAATGAGGAAATAAATAAATGATGAGAATAAATTAACAATATATCATTCTAAAAACAGTAACAGCGTCAATTCAAAGCAGATAAACGATTAAAATTGTGACCAGGAATCTGTTAACCAAACACACACACACACAAACAAACAGGGGGTAAAACATAACCTTCTTCCTACCAATCACAAATTTTCAATAATATTCTGAAATAACATTAATAACATGCATTACGTCCATAGCAATGATACTCCATTCTAGATTTCTATGTCAAAGTAAATGTATTCCAACCAAAAAAATCTGAATTATTTCATCTTTTGAGTGTCTAAAACAACGAAATTGTACCAAATCAGATGAAAAAAAAAACACATGTCCTTAAAATTAAAATAAGATAGCAAACTAATCAAATAGGAACCAAAATGCATGGAAAAAAACTACACCAAAAGCTTAACATTCCAAACTCCACAGGAATAGACAGTCTATCTTTATCCAACACTAAAAGACGGAAGAAGTCTAAGCCATTCCATACGGCGATTATCCCATAAATCCAAAAAGGATGACGGGAATCCGAAATTAATGGGAGGGCGAGCGAGGCAAAAATCGATGCATGTGGAATTAACTCGACATTTTCCGAAATCCGATACACATCGCAGTCTGAAGGAAGCTGAAGGCACCAGTCTCCTCGGTATATCTCTCCCACGGTCACGTCTTTCGCTGATTAGCATTATTTGTTTCTTGCTTCCTGTTCCTGAGTCCGTGACAAATAAGCGAGTGACGTCATAATACTCGAAGCAGAGCCTTTTGCCTTTACAATTATTCTCCTGTTGCTGCATCAAGCCATTTAAATTGTTATATTTCTATTAAAGATTTGGTGTGATTTAAATCATATAATTTAAATCGATTTAAATCAGAGTAATAAATCATGGATTTAAATCAAAATTAAATATATTGAATTCAAAATTATGTAAGTGTTATACCAATTACCATGACCAAAATGTCTCATGATTTAATTATATATATATATATATATATATATATATATATATATATATACATTAATACAATATATATATATATATATATATATATATATATATATATATATATTTATATAGATATATATAATATATATACATATACATATATATATATATATATATATATATATATATATATACATACATATATATATATATATATATATATATATACATATATATATATATATATATATATATACACACATATACATATATATATACATACAGTATATATATACATATATATATATGTATATATATATATATATATGTATATATATACATATACATGCATATATATACATATATATATATATATATATATATATATATATATATATATATATATATATGTGTGTGTGTGTGTGTGTGTGTGTGAAGGAAGAAGGAAGAAAATGTGATGTAGTTAAGGGAAAGCATGGGAGATAAGTCTTATTCTGCAACGATACTGTTCTTGTCCTGTAGCAAGTCAGGCACCAGTGAATTATTGCAATCTCTTTCAAGAAAAATATTCAAAAGCATAAAAAATGAAAGGTCTTTTTGTTGATAACAAAAAATTCAGTTGTGAAGTTTAATCATCTTAATTCTTTTTTTTTTAATGCGAAGTTACAGAAGTTTCTTAATAATATAATCCAAAATTGAAAATATATAAATGGACAAGTAAGTAATTTTCTTCAGTATGTATCAGACAGGGATGCAGTGTGAGTAGATTAACTTTTCCCGTACTATACCCATCTTGGGTTATGCAAATTAAACTATGGTTTCGATTAACATTGATCAAGTTTAATACTAGAAAATACATTCATAAGACAAACAAAGAATCAGCAGTAGCAAATAAGTAATATTGAAAAAAATAATAAATAAAAAAATCATTGAACAAAAAATATTATTTAAATAAAAAAAAATATCTGATTTAAATTAAACAAACCTACTTTTTACTTTAAAAATCTATGAGATTTTTCACCCTGATTCTAACAACAGAATTAGTAAAATACCATTAAATTATATATATTCATAGAAACCAAATATCAAAATCAACTTCATGGGCTATAATCATAATTATCATTATTATTATCAACATCATTATCATTATTGTTGCAACTGGTGTTTTTCCCGCACTGTTCACGACCAGTTCACTCCAGTTCGCGCATCGTTCACGCGACGTTCACAAGATGGCACGAATTGGCACGCGTAGTTCACGAAAAGTTCACGACACGTTCACGCGCGTTTGCTCATCATTCCGCATCGTTTCCGCATCGTTCACGCCAGTTCACGAATTGGCCACTCCATATAAAAACGGGGCTTCTCCAACCTGAGGACATTCTTGGATTGGCTTCGGAAGAGACAACAATGCTTTCTGTCAGACACACCATTGCATTGAGGAGAAGAAACGTATCTTTTTCGTTTGTATTTTTTGTTGCCCTTTATTTTTGTTTCAATAAGAAAGCATTTGATTTACATATAAATAGCAGACATAAAATATGTACAAGTATTAAGAAAGCATTTTATTTTAACATTAAAAGCAGCTAACATGAAAAGTTTTTAGGCTGTTGATTTCAAGGTAATAGAGAAAAAAGTGTGTTGAAATAAGAAATCATTTTATTTTTACATTAAAATAGCAAACAAAAAAATTTGTTTTGCTCTTCATTTTAAGGTAATAAAGAAGAATAAGTATGTTGATGAAATAAAACATCATTTTATTTTTACATTCAAACAGCAAACTTAAAAATTTCTTGGGTTTATTTTTCAGTTCATTTCTATTCAAAATAAAAGTTTTGGGTCTTGATTGGTAATAGAGGAAAATAAGTGTGTGCATGAAAAAAGACATCATTTTATTTTTACATTCAAACAGCAAATATAAACAATTATTAGGTTTATATTTTTCTTTCCTTTTCATTAATTTTTTTCGTTTCCTTTTTGTTTCTCTTCATTATAAAGTTATAGAAATAGTTTGAAATAAGATATAATTTTTTTTTTCACATTAAAACAGCATATATAAAAATTTATTAGGTTTATTTTTCTTTCCTTTTCATTAATTTTTTCGTTTCCTTTTTGTTTATCTTCATTATAAAGTTATAGAAATAGTTTGAAATAAGATATCATTTTTTTTCACATTAAAACAGCAAATATAAAAATTTATTAGGTTTATTTTTCTTTCCTTTTCATTAATTTTTCGTTTCCTTTTTGTTTCTCTTCATTATAAAGTTCACGCCACTTCCCGCATCGTTCACTCCAGTTCACGCCAGTTCCCGCACTGTTCACTCCAGTTCACTCTAGTTGGCGCATCGTTCACGACTATTTCACGACTATTTTGTGCGCGCCAATGCGTGCCATAAACTTTAAACATTTCAAAGTTCTGGGCACGCATGGCACGCATTGGTACGCTCTGGCACGCGAGTTACAGCACTGTTCACGACATTTTCACGGCTCGTTCACGCGAGTTCGCGCATCAATGCGTGCCAGTGCGTGCCACGAATGCGTGCAAGTGTCAGGTACCCTTAAGAAATGAGCCATTACTTTGCAAACCAATATTCCACAGACAGAACGACCGTAAGCGTTGAGGAAGTCTTAAGGCCCGGTCACACCGCCCGAATGTTGCTGGAGCGTTCCTTGAACGGTAGGGAGGTGGAGCACACCCTCGAAAATTTAATTTAACGTTTTTACGTTCGGTCTTTATTAGGCTGCTGAATGTAGCAAATCCTCGCATATTTTCTGAGTTTTCTTACACCTATATTATGGAAGTTGCTAAT
>NC_090744.1:35635922-35643422 GCF_036898095.1 Palaemon carinicauda
GATAATAATAACGTATACTTACCATTCTATCTGTCTACCTACCTACCTCTATATATATATATATATATATATATATATATGCATGTATATATATATATATATATATATATAGAGAGAGAGAGAGAGAGAGAGAGAGAGAGAGAGAGAGAGAGAGAGAGAGAGAGTAGGTTGGCCAGGGCACCAGCCATCCGTTGAGATACTACCACTAGAGTGTTATGGGGTCTTTTGACTGGCCAGACAGTACTACATTGGATTCTAATCTCTGGTTATGGTTCATTTTCCCTTTGCCTACACACTCATACACCGAATAGTCTGGCCTATTCTTTACATATTCTCCTCTGTCCTCATACACCTGACAACACTGAGATTACCAAACAATTCTTCTTACTGCACTGTAATTGTTCAGTGGCCACTTTCCTCTTTGTAAGGGTAGAAGAGACTCTTTAGCTATGGTAAGCAGCTCTTCTAGGAGGAGGACACTCCTAAATCAAACCATTGTTCTCTAATCTTGGGTAGTCTCATAGCCTCTGTACCATGGTCTTCCACTGTATTAGGTTAGAGTTCTTTTGCTTGAGGGTACACCCAGGCCCACTGTTCTATCTTATATCCTATTTCTCTTCCTCTTGTTTTGTAAAGTTTTTATAGTTTATAAAGTAATATTTATTTTAATATTGTTGCTCTTCTCAAAATATTTTATTTTTCCTTGTTTCCTTTCCTCACTGAACTTTTTTCCACGTGTGAGCCCCTGGGATTATAGCATCCTGCTTTTCCAATTAGGGTTGTGGCTTAGCAAGTAATAATAATAATGATAATAATAATATAATAATAATAATAATAATACATATGTATGTATGTATGTATATATATATATATATATATATATATATATATATATATATATATATATACACACGGAGAGGTTTATATATTTATAATGTATTTTATCACAAATAATAAAAATGCATGTTTACCATTCTATCTGCCTACCTACCTACTTATATATACATAAAAAAATTACACACACACACACACACACACACATATATATATATATATATATATATATATATATATATATATATATACAGTATTATGCGCATTTACACAATGCAAAGGATTCACACCTCAATTGGATCTGCCGCTTGTACCAAGATTTTTTTTTTCTATAGTTTTTCTCTAGATATCATCAATACGCAAAGCTTCTTTATCGTCTGGAAATTTTACATATATATATATATATATATATATATATATACATACACACACACACAAATACCGTATTCTACTCATTTCTGGTTACAACCCGCCATCACCAACAAAATATTATGTACCTAATTCACTAGCTATTGAAGAGACAATGGGATCTACAACAATGTAAATAAAGGGTAACTATGAAATCAAATATAATCATATATATATAAAAATATAAACATATAAATTACATATATTATAGTATATACTAGTGCAAACAACCCGTATAAAATGACGGCTAAATATTTGGATAGATATACACGCGCGCACACTTAAGATTCAACCCTTCCGCCCGCTCTCCCTTGCCTAATTACAACACATCAGTTGTGGTATCAGAGTGAACCCCTCGGTATACCCCCTTCACCAGGGTATGGCTACTTCCTCTCCCTCTACCCGAGGGATGAAGAGAGATCCACTAGTTATGTGTCTGTCAATGCCGCTCAGCATGACCAGAAGGAATTTTTTCTTTTATTTATTATACATAGCCAGACATTTGGTCTTTAATATATAGTGGAGATGATTAGTGAATAAATTTGGAAGCATAAACTGAAAAAAAAAAATACAATTACCACATACAGTAACCTACCACATAAACCACCCTTGTTAAAATCACTTCATTGACACCATTGATTAATTATCAGCAAACACAAAAAAATAAACCGAAAACACAACTCTAACAATCCCAAAACCCACACATGAAGCCGAGAGCTCCTTCGCCAAGCAACTTGAAATCGGGAGGCGTGAAAGGGAGCGTGGGCCGCTTCGAATCTATTTATACTTCCCTGACGTGAATAAAATTTTCAGATGCGTCACCATAAACAGACGTCTTTGATGGAAATTATGCTGAGTGGACGACGTCCTCGACACTTACGGCATCGTAATGTTTCTAATACAAAAGAAGCTAATTTTCAGTTCAAGACGTGTTTCGCTTTAACAAAGTTTCTCTCAATGTGGCGGTTGATTAAAATTTAATGGTAAGTAGTGTGTACAGGTGTGTAATTAATAAATATATATATATATATATATATATATATATATATATATATATATATATATATATATATATATATTAGCCGTAACTAGTTCAAGGCAGAACAAGGACCTCAGACAAGTCCTTTCACTCGCGTCTGTTTATGGTCTTTCTGTGCCAGTCTATACCCGCAAATTTTCTTATATATGGAGTACGGTATTTTTCCATTTTTTTTTTTAAAAAGAGCTGATTTCTTACCGCCTTTTATGTCTGTTATTTTTCGCACGTTGGCATTTGACAAGAAAGGATTCTTTGAGCAATTGTTTGGATAATTGAAAATGTTACTCCATTTGGCAGATGTGTTTGTGGTAGCTCTCGTGCAGCTGATTACCGCGCAATTTCCCTAACTACCAAATTACCTAAACTTTTTGAACGTTTTTTTTTTTGGCCAAATGTCTAAATAGATATGCTGACGGTAATCATGTTTCCTAGTTTGCAGTTGGGTTTATGCAAAGGCCTTGGAACAATTTCTACTTCTATTTATTAATCCCTTGAATGTTGTCGGGAGGTTCGGTTGTCAGATAGTTACCTCTAGGATCGTGAACCAGGACTATTGCGTACCATACCGGGCAATTGTAAACCGGGACTATTGCGTACCATACTGGGCAATTTTGAACCAAAGCTACTGCAAACCAGGCAACTGTGAATCAGGATTACCACGTACCGGGCAACTATGAACCAGGACTCATGGTACCAGCAACTCTGAACCAGGACTATTGTATACCGGGCAACTGTAAACCAGGACTATTGCATACTGGACAATGGATGAGCCCGGTCTATTGCATACCGGGCAACTGTGAACCAGGACTATTGCGTAATGGGCAACTGTGAACCAGGACTATTGCGTAATGGGCAACTGTGAACCAGGACTATTGCGTAATGGGCAACTGTGAACCAGGACTATTGCGTAATGGCCAACTGTGAACCAGGACTATTGCGTACCGGGCAAAAGTGAACCAGGACTATTGCGTACCGGGCAACAGTGAACCCGGTCTATTGCGTACCAGGCAACTGTGAACCAGGACTATTGCGTAACGGGCAACGGTGAATCATGACTATTACGTTTCAGGCAACTGTGAACCAGGACTATTACGTACCGGGCAACTGTGAACCCGGTCTATTGCGTACCGGATAACTGTAAATCAGGAGTATTACGTACCGGGCAATTATGAACTAGGACTGTTGCGTACCAGACAATTATGATCTAGGACTATTGAGTATTGGGCAATTGTGAACCAGGACTTTTGCAAACCGGGCAATTGTGAACCAGGACTACTGTGTACTGGGCAATTGTGAACCCAGACTATTGCGTACCAGGTAATTTTGAACCAGAACTATTATGTATCATACCGAGCAATTGTGAACCAGGACTATTATGTACCGGACAATTGTGAACCAGGACTATTGCATACCGGGCAACTGTAAACCAGGACTATTGCGTACTCGGTAAGGGATGAGCCCGGTCTATTGCATACCGGGCAACTGTGAACCAGGACTATTGTGTAATGGGCAACTGTGAACCAGGACTATTGCGTACTGGGCAATTGTGAACCAGGACTATTGCGTACTGGGCAACAGTGAACCCATTCTATTGCGTACCAGGCAACTGTGAACCAGGACTATTGCGTACCGGGCAACTGTGAACCAGGACTATTACGTTTCAGACAACTGTGAACAGGACTATTACGTACGGGCAACTGTGAACCCGGTCTATTGCATACTGGGCAACTGTGAATCCGGAGTATTGCGTACCGGGCAATTATGAACCAGGACTGTTGCGTACCAGACAACAATGATCCAAGACTATTGAGTATTGGGCAATTGTGAACCAGGACTTTTGCAAACCGGGCAATTGTGAACCAGGGCTACTGTATGCTGGGCAATTGTGAACCCAGACTATTGCGTACCAGTAATTTTGAACCAGAACTATTGTGTATCATACAGAGTATTTGTGAACCAGGACTATTATGTACCGGACAATTGTGTACCTAGATCATTGCATACCAGGCAATTGTGAACCAGGACTATTGCATACTGGGCAATTGTGAACCAGGACTATTGCATACTGGGCAATTGTGAACCAGGACTATTGCATACTGGGCAACTGTGAACCAGGACCATTGCATAATGGGCAATTGTGAACCAGGACTATTGCATACCGGGCAATTGTGAAATAGGACAAATGCATACTGGGCAATTATGAACCAGGACTATTGCATACTGGGCAATTGTGAATCAGGACTATTGCATACCAGGCAATTGTGAACCAAGACTAATGCATACTGAGCAATGGTGAACCAGGACTATTGTGTACCGAGCAATTGTAAACCAAGACTATTGCGCACGGGGAAATTGTGATCCAGACCTATTACATATGAGGCAATTGTGAACCAGGAATATTGTGTACCAGGCTATTGTAAACCAGGACCATTGCATACCGGGCAATGGGGAACCAGGACTACTGCATACCAGGCAACTGTGAGCCAGGACCATTGCTTACAGAGCAATTGTTAACCTGGACTATTGCGTACTGGGCAACTGTGAACCAGTGCTATTGCATACCGGGAAATTGTGAACCCGACTATTGCATACCGGAAAATTGTGAACCAGGACTATTGCGTATCAAGTAATTGTGAACCAGGACTATTGCGTACTGGGCAATTGTGAACCAGGACTATTGCACACTGAGTAATTGTGAACCAGGACTACTGCATACCAGGCAATTGTGAACCAGGAGTACTGCGAACCAGGCAAGTGTAAACCAGGACTGTTGCGTAGTGGGCAATTGTGAACAAGGACTATTGCGTAATGGGCCATTATGAACCAGGGCTACTGTATACTGTGCAATTGTGAACCAAGACCATTGTGTACCGGGAATTTTGAACTAGAACCATTGCACACTAAACAATTGTGAACCAAAACTATTGCGTACTGGGAAACTGTGAACCAAGACTATTGCCTACTGGGAAACTGTGAACCAAGACTATTGCGTACTGGGAAACTGTGAACCAGGACTATTGCATACCAGGCAACTGTGAACCTGAACTATTGTGTACTGGGCAATTGTGAACCAGGACTATTGTGTACCGGACAATGGTGAATCGGGACTATTGTGCACCGGGCAATTGTGAACCAGGACTATTGCAAGCCGAGTAATTATGAACCACGACTTGCTTACCCGGTAATTATGAACCAGCACCATTGCATAATGGGCAACTGTGATCCTGGTCTATTACATACCGGGCAATTGTGCGCCTGGACTTTTGCGTACCTTTAAGTTTTTATTATTTCATATATATCTATCGCCATACTAAACATAGCATGAATATATACAAGTACATCTTTTATTATTTAAATGATTTTATTCCCCTGTTTCGTACATTTCAAAAACTTATATTACCTTTTATGCTTTTTTAAATCATATAGTTATGTTTTTTCTAACAACCTAAAAGATTAAAATATTCTTTTCAAGTTCTTTTTTTAACAGACATAGTTATGTTTCTTCTGATTCTTCTAAAATTCTAAAAAGATTAAAGTATATTTTCATTAAATATAATCACTTCCAATCATAAATATAAAAGGTATGCATATCATGAGCTAGCCTTCGTAATAATGAAAAATTGTTTTCAGTATTTTATTGATTAATCAATGACTTGAGGCGAATGTTGACCTTTTTATGTCTTGGCTGAACGGAAACTTCTCTTTGATAGTCTGTTATCTTATCTTTTTCTTTGTCACAGCTACTTCTTTCTTTAGAGCACCACTTAATATCCAAATAGATGGGCGATGACATGTTATAGCATTTTAAATTGAATTATAACATCCTTTTTAATTATCCTCAGACTTTGGCAAGTCGTTAACTGTTCGGTTAAGAGCAATCCATGATGCAATGAAGAACGTTAGTTGAATCCTATGTCCACTCAGACGATTTGCTTGACCACTGCATGTAGCTTCAAAATAGGCGATGAATTTTGGCGTTAGGCCACCATCATCATTTAATTCTAAGAAGTTTTCTATTACATCTGGTACTGGGAAAATATTCTAATGCAGAGAAACACCTTAATTCAAATCAAACTCCTGGTGCTTGCAATAAAGCTGTCATAAACCAAGGTCACATATCTTAAAAATAAATTGTGACAAATTGAAAAGACAGGAGGTAAATGTTGCATTGGGAAATATTTCTATAATACTCTTTCTCAACCCTCTTTCAAAATCCTTTAGTAATGATGTGGGAGTAAGTTGAGAACGTACCTGAAACTAATTGCTGACTAGTCAGTCGTACGTTTTTTCAGTCTTACTGCAAATCCGAGCAAATGACAGAGAATACTGAATGCATCCTTTATGATATAAATGCAGTCAAGTTGGTAGTGTATCTGTGGGCAAATTTTAAGTCCTATTTTCGGTCAAGAAATTTAAGCTTTCTTCATTTGCAAAGATAAGAATTCTATTTTCGTCATGCCAGGATCGACAACAAGATTTGTCCACTCGGGAAAATACGATACTTCTCTTGGATTTCGAAATTATATCTCTGCTTTGGTATAGCTGGAGCATTTTGACGACGAACGATGAACATTCCTCCCAATTATAGAAACAGAAGGCATTTCTGCCATGGAAAATTCGTCATGATTTGACAGAGTTGTACCATCAAGATTTCTGGTTGTCTCTGGAGCGGATGTCACAGCTTCTTTTAGATTTAAAATTGATTCGTTTGTTTTGATTGCAGCCGCAGACGAACCATGACTATGATAATTAACTCATTTCGTCACTACTCTTGTTCTGCGGGATAGCATCGCATATCTAATCCCAGTGACATTCTTTTTATGGTAGTAAATAGTATATTAAAGCAAACAGATTAGACGTCAGAAAAAAAGTAAATATATTAATGAAAATAGTACAATATAATACACCAGTAAAACAACAAGAAACTCAGCTTGGTACTTCACCGATAAATCCACGCAATGTTTGAATAAGCCAAAGTCCAAAGGGAAACTGAGGTTGGACTCATTTCAAGAACAAGTCTCTTTCGTTCTACAGAGAAATGGAAAACCGTAATTAATTATTTGTTCCGTAATTAGATAGATCAGCATTTCAGTGGCTTCGCGCCGTAAATCTCATCTATATCACCATTTCTCTCTGCATAGCCCATCTTCAGATACCTATTAGAGAATTGATCTTGATTCTGGTCCACCTCTCACCTTAAAAAAGATTTGGTAAAAGCA
>NC_090744.1:35648422-35651895 GCF_036898095.1 Palaemon carinicauda
AATGAGCAAACAATCCTTTGGCATTATTCGCAAAAGTCATTAACCTGCCAAGCTAGTTTCCACAGAATAGATGAGTCGGTGGAATAGAGACAAAATATAGAAAAAGCGACACCAAATAAACAGAAAATATAGTAAAAATAGATAGGATACTGAAGTATAGTATCACTTTGAGCAACCTGATATTTTGAGTTATAAATAAATAATACTTATAAGTAGGGCTACCTTAACGTAGGGAAAGGGTTTGTGTGAAATCATGAAAAGCAAAGCTGTACTAGTCAGGGGCAAGCCATACTGGCTTGGTTTGCTGTAAGCGATCAGACTAAAGATTCCCACCATCATCCGATATGGCCAGCGTGGTGACGAAAATGGCCAAACCCCTAGACATGATTAACGAGATGTCTGAGGCCTTTGTCCAACAATGGACAAGAAACGGCAGCATTTGTCGTTGATATTGTTGCTGTAGATACGAAATGTAACCTGTCGGTGAATACTAAATCGGTCAGGGTTGCTGTCCTCATTGTGGCATACTGAGGTTGCCATGAAACAACTGATATTTGTAACATTCATTAACAATCACTACCGCACCGAGAGCCTTCTCTACCAAGGCAAAAAAAAAAAAAAAAATATGAGACCAAGTTAACCCACAAGAACAGTAAACACGTCCGAAATTGTACAAAGGTAGGGACTCAGGTGGGTATGTTGTAACTATTAGGGAACACAGAGCTTCATTCAATTCGTAGAGGACTGTCTGAGTTTAGCAGGTGTTGGGAACATCTGTCAAGCCTCAGTCTTCTTTTTATTGAGTGAGAGACAAAAGTGAAAATGCCTAATTCCTGTGTTAAGGAGACTGATAAGAGAGAGAGAGAGAGAGAGAGAGAGAGAGAGAGAGAGAGAGGCTTTTTAGGGAATTGGTTTCTGATACAGTTTATGAAAGCGTTGGCATGTGTTCAACTTTTCAAAATGCTGTACTGATGTATCATACTGCATGACGATCTCCTGTAATCCCACCAATGACGGGACTATTGCGACCCTATTCTACCACCTTGAACAACCCCACCCCTTTGCCCTGCGATCCGCTTTAAGCCTCCCATACACACTCTTTAACTGACAGGTCGCTGACCTGACAGTTCAGTTCTGCCATCCGTCTAACGTCAGTTGACGCTCAACCAGCACCGTGGCTACATAGCTTCTCGTCAATATCTGAAGACTGCTTCTCTGCCTAGCCGGGGTGCTAACATGCAATTAAAAATACCAGTGTAAATGCCATAAACAATGGTTCTGTGACAAGAGGACATGATCCACTAAATTCTAGCATATAATGTAGTAGTACTAACGTGAGGAGTATATGTAAAAGTAATATATATATATATATATATATATATATTTATATATTATATATATATATATATATATATATATTATATATATTATATATACACATACAGTATATACACATATACACCGGTCTATACATATACGTGTGTATGTGTATTTATTTATTTTAATACAGATGGTTCTGTGGTATGGCAACAGGACATGATTCACTAAATTCTAGAATATAATGAAGCAGTACTAACATGAGTACGTGTGAAAGGTGATATATATAAATATATATATATATATATATATATATATATATACTGTATATATATTTATATGTATATATGTATATATATATATATATATATTATATATATATATATATATATATACTGTATATATATATATACTATATATAATATATATTTATATATATATATATATATATATATAATGAATTTCCAGTGAACAGCGGAGCACTTCAAGCGAATGTGTTGTCACCTATGTTGTTTACCCTCCTCATGGATTTTGTAATGCATAGAACAGTCAGTGATGGTGGAGAAGGATTGGACTGGATTGGTGATAAAGATTTAGTAGAACTAGAGTATGCTGATGATGGTATTTTGGTATCCTTATCAGCATTTCATCATAGGCTTCTGCTTTCTTGTATCTCCCAGAATAATCCTTAATTTTTCATTTTCCAAAAGGATACGTATCTCCAATAAATACGGATAAATTCAGAACAAAATAGCTTATCCTCTCAGAACACGGCCATTGCGTCAGCAACAAAGGGCTTCAAATCATATGTTGACAGTATGACGGTTAGTGTTGCACTGATGGCAGGACTGCAGTAACACCCATTCACGTGCAAACTGATCGTCACTTCACGAGGATGGAAGGCTAGATTTTCGACATTCGCTTCAGTTCATCAGATGGCCTTTATGAACTGCCATCAGTAGAAAATACCCACATAAACGATCAAACTGGCCTGAACAGACAGGTTAACTCAAGTTTCTTCAGTCAGCTGGTCAGTTAAAACTGTACACTTATGGGGGCTTTAGAGTAGTAAGTGACTAATAGGCTAAACATAGAACAACCTAGATTCTCGCCAATTAAATCACTATGACAGTCTAGAATTCCTTCTAGCTCCAAACCTGGATTTGAGACCTTCCAGGTTGTGGTAGCCTATTTGGTAACGTCCCTGACTAGTGATCACCAAACTGGGTTCCGAATCCCGCTCAAACTCGTTAGTTCCTTTAGTGGCATTACCTAACCATCCTTCTGAGGCCTATCATGTTTGGAAGGGTAACAGACTAAACTTGACTTGGAATAACTTAAGAGCTTTTGCGCAGAGAGTTTATGCTCAAACTGAAAAGGAATACAATTTAACCATAAAAGAAACCATTTATGGTACAACCCAGGAACATTAGGGGTAGACTACCCTTAAATCTGCACTTTTTGGTGTAAATGCAACAAATCCTCCTTTACTTAAACAAGATGGCTCTGTCACTCAATATCCAAAGGAAAAGGCAACCTTTTTGGCTGATATTTTTTACAGTAAGCAGAGTACTGAGAAAATTGATCTTCCTCACTCCTAGTTTTCTGGGGCCAAACTAACTAGTTTAGCTTTTCAATCTTTTGATGGACCTTGATGCTGTTGGAGGTGTAGACACTAGTGGTAATTTTTCTTTGCTTGTTATAAAGACTGCAGATTTTTTAGCTCCAAAGTTATCTGATATTTTGTGCAAGTTAGCATGAAGGAGAGTTTTTAACTGTTGTTGGAGACTTGGTAATGTTACTCCACTATGTAAGTGTGTTTGTGGTAGCTCAAACCCATGTGATTACAGCCCAATTTCCATAACTCCCACATTTTTTAATGTCTTTTGACAAAACATTTTTATAGGTTTGCTGAAGTAATTTTGTTTTTGTAAAGGCCTTGGAGCATTTGATGCCCTATTTACAATCTCCAATGCTGTACATAAATCCCTTGATTGTGGTCAGGAAGTTCGTATGATTGGCCTTCATTTTAGTACTGCCTTTGACCGTTTTAATCATGAGGTCCTTGTTTTCAAATTCAAACAGTTGGTATTGGGTGAGTCATTTTTTGACATTATTAAATTTATAATTAATAGATCGCAAAGAGTTGTTGTTGA
>NC_090744.1:35657395-35659895 GCF_036898095.1 Palaemon carinicauda
GACATACTGAGATTGCCATGAAACATTCGTTAACAATCACTACCGCTCCGAGAGCCTTCTCTAACAAGGCAAAAAGAATATACTAGACTAAGTTAACCCACAAGAACACTAAACACGTCCGAAATTGTACAAAGGTGGGGACTCTGGTGGTATGATGTAACCATTAGGGAGCACACAGCTTCATTCAATTCGTAGTGGACTTTCTGAGTCCAGCAAGTGTTGGGAACATCTGTTGAGTCTCCGTTTTCTTTTTATTGAGTGAGAAACAAAAGGAAGAATGCCTAATTTCTGTGTTAAAGATTAGATAAGAGAGAGAGAGAGAGAGAGAGAGAGAGAGAGAGAGAGAGAGAGAGAGAGAGAGAGATCCTACCAATGACATGACTAATGCGACTCTATTCTACCACCTTGAACAATCCCACCCCTTTGGCCTGCGATCCGTTTTAAGGTCCCCATACACACAGTTTTTAACTGACAGGTCGCTGAACTGACAGTCCTGCCGGACATAGAGAGTGCCCACACTGTATTACACTATCAATTCCGTCATCCGTCAAACATTAGTTGACGCTCAGCCAGCACCGTGGCAACATGGCTTCCTCCACAATATCTGAAGACTGCTTCTCTGCCTAAAGTGCAATTAAAAAAAAAATATGAAGTATTTTAATTCTTTAATTCTACCTTGTTTTGAGTATAGTTCTCTTGTCTGGTCTTCAACTACCGATTCCATTTCAGTTTATTGGACAGATCTACATATTAACCTTTGGCACCGTCGTTCGATTAGTTCGTTATGCATGGTGTATAAGAATTTTTATAATTCTGATCATCCTTGACATTTAGAACTTCCCGGACAATTCCATCCTGTTCGTAATACTGGGCATGCATTTAATTCTAATAGTCAGGCCATCTCCACCATGAGGCTCAATACTACACCGTATTCTAGAAGTTTTATTCAAGCTGTGACCAAGTTGTGAAAAGCTCTTCCTAATCGGGTAGTTGAATCGGAAGAACTTCAGAAGTTCAAAGTTGTATCGAATGTGTTTATACTGAGTAAGCTGATTTAAGTAATTTTATAGTTTATATAAGAAATATCTATTTCGATGCGTTACTGTTTTTAAAATATTGTATTATGATTGTTCATTATTTCTCATATCGTTTATTTATTTCCTTATTTCCTTATTTCCTTTCCTCACTGGGATATTTTTCCCTGTTGGAGCCCTTGGAATTATATCATCTTCCTTTTCCAACTAGGGTTGTAGCTTAGCTAGTAGTAGTAATAGTAGTAGTAGTAGTAGTAGTAACAATAATAATAATGATAATAATAATAATAAGGTTAGGGGGTATCGAGGAGCCTATAAGTACCTGCTGAGTCATCACCAGCTATTGACTGGCCCTCCCTGGTCCTAACTTGGATGGAGAGGGGGCTTGGGCGCTGATCATATGGATATATGGTCAGTCTCTAGGGCAATGTCCAGCTTGCTAGGACAATGTCACTGTTTCTTACCTCTACCATCTATATGCGGCCTTTAAACCTTTAAACCACGTAGCAATATCATAATTCTTTATGGCTGATGCAAAACTTGTTCATCTGGTTTAGGAGGCATTAGTTTATTATGGAATCTCACAGTCAACAAAGAAAATATCAAAATATTACCTAATAAATTTAGAATAAAGGAGATATATGAATCATATAACAGTTAGATTGGTGTGATACATAATTAAATTGAAAAGGGGAGAGTAGTTGATGCAGCATATTTGGAAGCAAAAAATATATATGGAATATAACTTTACTGTTTCACTCATGAGTTCACTTCAATTTCTGAATTTGTTTGAAACTTTACACCCACTAAATACGCTGAAATAGATTTATATTCCCTTATAGTCAGGACGGGGAGAGAGAGAGAGAGAGAGAGAGAGAGAGAGAGAGAGAGAGAGAGAGAGAGAGAGAGAGAGAGAGAGATTAAATCAATAATGAATATAAATCCTTCCCTGGGCAATTCCCTGAAACCTAGTACAACAATACTTGACAGTGAATATTTATCATTTAAATATTTGATTTCTCATTAAAATAATGTCATTACAATTATCTGGAACACCCATTACTTTGGGGGAAAAATCACTCTCCCCTCTACGTACTTCTGACAATACTCGCTCTCCTCATACCGAAGACAATAACAACGAGAATCTTATATAATTTCAATTCTAATTAGATCCACTTTATGCTCCCAGTTTGAGGACCGGTGCATCTAGTAACTTATCTTTATTTGTCTGTTTATGTGCCCGTCTGTCCACTAAGGTTCTAAGGTAAATAAAAATTTAAGCACTTTATAGTAATTCTAATGCCTTTACAGATAGTTTTAACTCAATTAGTCATTTACGGGTTATAGAATCAACTTCTCCTATTTTTTCCGCTAATCTTGATGACTTTGCATTTCTATGCCTTTTTACTATAAATAGGTGAAAGATTCATTTCTTGTTTTTATCTGTCGTCAAGGATTCTCTTCTT
>NC_090744.1:35669895-35674895 GCF_036898095.1 Palaemon carinicauda
AAGAGACTTACGTCAGTTTCTTCAACATAAAAACAATTGCTGCAAGTTTGAACTTTTTAAGTTAAACCAATTTAACTACCCGATTAGGAGGAGCATTATAAAACTTGGTCACAGCTGGAATAAAACTTCTAGAATGCTGTGTAGTATTGGGCCTCATGATGGAGAGGGCAAGACTATTAGAAATAACTGCATGGCTGGTAAAACATCCAGCCGTAAGTCATTCATAAAAAGCTTGGTAAATCATTCATAAAAAGCTTGGTAAATCATTCATAAAAAGCTTTCTAAACACGAAAATCTGTCAATTGCAAACCACCATGTACATGAAATTAAAGCAATAAATGACTGATTCTCTATTTTGCAAACACGAGTCTTACAGGCAACCCCCAAAGTAATGTTTTCACTTCATTTTTTTTCTTTCTTTTTTTTTTTTGAGAATAGGTTTATGCAAGCATTTTTCATGGATATTTATGAGAATTCCACAAAGCGTTGGTCTCGTAATGAGAGCTAGGAGTG
This sequence comes from Palaemon carinicauda, assembly GCF_036898095.1. Taxonomy (NCBI): domain Eukaryota; kingdom Metazoa; phylum Arthropoda; class Malacostraca; order Decapoda; family Palaemonidae; genus Palaemon; species Palaemon carinicauda. The sequence goes on from NC_090744.1 coordinate 35,670,409, forward strand.
TGAGTGAGAGAGAGAGAGAGAGAGAGAGAGAGAGAGAGAGAGAGAGAGAGAGAGAGAGAGAGAAAGAGAGAGAGAGAAAGAGAGAGAGAGAGAGAGAGAGAGAGAGAGAGAGAGAGAGAGAGAGAGAGAGAGAAAAGAAAATAAGACCTGACTGATTGCAATAATCACAGAGGCATGACACTTATGTCAGTTGTTATGAAAATATATACTATGCTTATTCTAGAGACTGGAGAGAAAGATTGATGAAAAGCTGAGAGATGAACAAGTAGGATTTAGAAAAAGTAAAAGTTGCACTGACAAATCTTTCATTTTGAGACATGTACAACAATGCGTTGAATATAGAAATCCCCTTTTGATGGCATTTGTGGACTATGAAAAAGCCTTTGATAGTGTGCACTGGCCAACTTTGTGGAGAGTCCTGCGTTATTATGGAATTCCTCATAAATATGTAAATTTGATTAAGTTTGTTCATGAGCATGGCAAGTGCAAAGTTAATGTTAATGGAGTCTCATCAAATGAATTTCCTATGAACAGCGGAATACTCCAAGGGAATGTGTTGTTACCTATGTTGTTTATCCTCCTCATGGATTTTGTAATGTGAGAACAGTCAGAGATGGTGGAGAAGGATTGGACTGGATTGGTGATAGGAATTAATTCACCAAACGTTCAGTTGGGCTCCACAAGGCACTAGAAGAGTTGGAAGACCCTGACCTACATGGCAGAGGACTAGGAAGCGCAAAGTAGGTGATGATGAATGGAGAAGCATTCTATTAAAAGCTCAAGATAGAGAAGACTGACGAAATCTAACCGAAGCCCTTTGCATCAATAGGCGTAGGAGGAGATGGTGATGATGATGATGTATTTGGCAACAAGTGATTACATTTCAGGAAACAGAGGAATGCAACTTTAATGAATGACACAAGACTTCCTCTGAGATGGATGACTCAGCCTTGTTTCGAATGTTTCATGGATAAAAAGATCTTCGTTGGTTTGTGGATGAGGGCTACATGGACCTACGCTGGGGCCTGGGAGACCCTCCAACACCGAGGCAAAAGGGGTGGGGGACCCTGAAATTGTACAATGAAGTAGAAGAGGAGATGTTAGATGGCAAGATGAGAGAGAGGAAGGTGGAACAGTGGTAAATTGGAAGGCTAAAAAGTAGCCGCTATCAAGGGCCGATGAGATGTTGCCTAAGATCCTTCAATAATGCCTGCAGTGCACTGCTTGAGATACACTGACTTTACAGTATTACCTCCCTAAAGGGGCTAATGTCTTAAAGAGCATTATAATCATTTGGAGGGATCACCAAATTAACCACCTATGGTAGATAAAAAAACATGTATTCATAGAAGGTGATCTGAGATTAGCGGAGATACGTTTTTGGCTTTAATAGCTAATTATTGGAATACTAATTAAAAAAAAAACCATATAGGCCTAACTCGGATAAAACTTCAGATTACTGTTTTTTTTTCGGCCAAATTACAAACCTATATCCATGTTCATTAAGACGGTGTTACTTTCTCGATATCGGTATTCTCTCTTCTTATGGCCTTACACAGTAGTCTTGTCTCATATGATTATTTCCAATGTAACGCCGGCAAGAACAATAATTCTCTAATTACGACTTGATAACAGAGTTTACACAGTGGCACCAATTACGAAGGGCTAATTAACATCAACTTTTAAACTTTGCAGAGTCGATCTATTATTACTTTGTGTGGGTGTGGATGATTACCTAAATTCCAAGGGAATTGAGAATACTTTTGAGAGAGAGAGAGAGAGAGAGAGAGAGAGAGAGAGAGAGAGAGAGAGAGAGAGAGAGAGAGAGAATTATAAATATAAGTTAATACAGTCGTCTTCTTTGCCTTCAGCTTTTCCCATTTCTATATGGAGTCGCAGTTTCTATCTAGCCTTCTCCATCTTCCTCTGTTCTGTATATCTTATTCTCTTATACCCTTTTCCTTCATGTCATTCAATAATTTATCTCTCCACCTGAATTTTGGCCATCCCGTCGTTCTTCCGCCCTCCACCTCCATGTTCATAGCCGTTTACATACGTGTTCATCTTCTCTCCTCATGACATTACCAAACCATTTCAGTCTTCTTTGAAACTTTCTTTGACTGTCTTCCTAACTAACTTTTCTCGTCTCTTATCCTTTTTTTTTTTTGACACCACACATCCACCTCATCCTTCTCATCTCGGCCACTTCCATATTTGTTCTTGCTTTTTCTCTATTGGCCAAGTCTCTGCCCCATAGGACATGGCTGGTCTAATAACACTTTTATAAAACTTTCCTTTAACCTTTGCATTGACCCTCCTATCACAAAGTATCCCTGATGACTTCCTCCAATACATCCATGCACAATGAATTCTATGACTGACTTCTGCATCAAGGTTTCCATTTTAGCTCATAACAGAACCGCGATATTTGAAGGAGCTAACCCTCATGTCTTCTTGATATAATTTCACTGTTCTCTGTCATTACTCCCCGCCTATCCACATATATTCTGTCTTTGGTCTGCTAATTTTCAAGAAGTACATACAGTAAACTGTACATATTCGTTAACAATTAGTTACGTCCCCAAACAGCGGTGTCTCAAGAGATAAACAATGAGAATTCTACTTCAGCATGAACTCCTGTACAGAAAACGAGCATAACATCAGTCGCTTCATACACCTACACAAAATGCTCATCAGCAGTGAGCCGAACCTTCCTGCACAAAGGGCTATTTATCTCATCCAACAGGCACTACTGAACTGCTAAAAATATTCTTCTTCAGACCTTCTCTCAACCCTTTATATGTCTTTCTCTCCTAAAACCTCTTCATACTGTTTAACTATGCACTGTTCACCAATCTACTATCCCAATATTTTCAAAAGACCAAACTGTACCTGAATACTGTGTTCCTTTCTTTTACCCACGATAAAACGTTGTACAACTTCCACTATGATTTTTTTTGAAAGCATAAAAGGATTAACTTCTCTTCCAGTAAGCTTAGTTGGTACAACAGTCTTTTCAGCCACAAGAACATTTGAAATACCTTCCTAATCTTTTGCACACACACACAGACACCTTTTCTTGCTTCACTTACGCTGTTAATCTCCTTTCAACTTATCCAACAATAATCCGCTAATCTACCTTGTCTCCTACCACTTACATCACCATTCACTGCAATATCTTCATGGCCTTTCTTTACTATCCTGACTTGTTTTTGCTCAGTTTTATTTCTTGCTAAAACTATCAAAACTTGTAGATTATCGACTAAACAACAAAAATAAACACAATTATCATCCTCATCACCTCCTACTCGTATTGACGCAAAGGCCTTCAATTAGATTTCGCCAGTCTCTATCTTGAGCTTTTAATTTAGCCATGTAGGCCTGGGTCTTCCAACTCTTTTAGTGCCTATAAGAATTCCTTTGAAATTTTGGTGAACTAATCTCTCTGGGGGAGTACAAAGAGCATGACTAAACCATCTCCATCTACCCCTCACCATGATCTCATCCACATATGGCACACAAGTAATCTCTCTTATAGTTTCATTTCTAGTCCTGTCCTGCCATTTAACTCACAATATTCTTCTGAGAGCTTTGTTCTCAAATCTACAAAATCTGTTAAATACCTTTTATTTTTTTTTTATTCTTTTTTATTTATCTTTTTTTTTTGGTCTACCATGAACCATGACTCGTGTCCATACAGTAACACCAAACTCACTAAACTTTTATATAGCCTGACTTTTATATGTAATTACAGGTGATTTGATTTCCAAATTTGACTTAACCTAGCCATTGTTTGATTTACCTTTTCCATCTTTCACTAAGACCCTGTATTAGAGATCATAGTTCCTAAATAATTTAAATGATTCTACCTCATTACTCCTTTCTCCTTCCAATGATATTTCATGTTCTATTGTATATTCCGTTCTCATCATCTGTCTTTCGTCTATTTATCTTAAGCCCAACCTCCTGTGATACTTCATACATTCTGGTAAGAAAGCATTGTAAATCCTGTGGTGTTCTGCTAATACGGATAGCATTATCAGCATACTCTACGACCGCTAATTTCCTATTACCAATCCAGTCTAATCCTTCTCCGCCGTCCCCATTTATTCAATGCATTACAAAATCCATGAGGAGGATAAACAACATAGGTGACAACTCATTTCCTTGGATTACTCCATTGTTCACTGGAAATTCAGTTGACAGGGCTCCACTAACATTAACTTTGCACTTTTCTATGCTTATGAACGGAATCAAATTCGTATTTTTAACTTGAACTCAATAATAACGCAGGACTCTCCACAAAATTGGCCGGTGCACACTATATAAGGCTTTTTCATAGTCCACAAATGCCATTAAAAGTAGATTCTTATATTCTATACATTGCTGTACATGTCTTAAAATGAAAATTTGGTCAGTACAACTTCTACCTTTTCGAATTCCTGTTTGTTCCTCTCACAGCTTTTCATCAATCTTTTTCTCTCGTC